>NW_026111812.1:0-20000 GCF_024679095.1 Eriocheir sinensis
TCTAAACCGCCCTTTTCGGATTACATCCCTCTCTCTCTGTTCCCTTTAGCTCCAGTTTCTTCCGGCTGTTCTATCTCTGTGGTAGACGGTCACCGTTCTTCACATAACCTATCAACAGTGGTGTTCACAGGGCTCTGCCCCATCTCCACCTCTATTCCTGTTATTCATCAATAATCTTCTTCCATAACAAACCGTCTCTGTCCATTCATACGCCGACGACTCCACTCTGCATTATTCACTTTTCAATAGAAGACCCTTCAACAGGTAGGGCACACGACTCCAGACTGGAGGCTGCAGAACGCTTAACCTCAGACCTTGCTACATTACTCCGATTGGGGCAGAAGGAACTTCAAAACTATACCTATCAACTCGACACAATCTTCCAAACACCTATCCCCTATTTTCGACACAATGCCGTCAAATTGCCTCAACACTCAAACATCCTCGGTCTATCCCTTTACTCAAAATCTCAACTGAAACTTCTATATCTCCTCTCGCTAAATTAGCTTCCTCGAGGTTAAGGCCCTGTGGTATCGTCTCCACCAGTATTCTCCCCGCGCAGTTGCTATCCATATACAGTGGGGCCCTGTCCGCCCCCGTATATATGCATCTCACGGGGTGGGGGGACTCCACCACATTGTGCTCTTCTGGATAGAGGGAGTTTGCTGCTCCTTTTCGTCTCATCAGCCTCTCCTCCTACTGATAGATTCAACCCCTAAATTCCGTCGCGATGTTGCCTCTTTTTCTATCTTCTATCGATATTTCCATGCTGACTGCTATTCTGGTCCTGTTAACTGCATGCCTCCCCCTTCCGCGGCCCTCCGCTGTACAATGACTTTCTACTCATGCTCATCTCTATACTGTCCAGTCCCCTGTAAGAGTTAACCAGCATATCCACTCTTTCATCCCCTCACGCTGGTAAACTCTAGAACAACCTTCCTTCATCTGTATTTCATCCTGCCTACGATTTGAACTCAAGAGAAGGGTATCAGGACACCTCCTCCCTGAAATTGACCTCTCTTTCTGCCACCTCTTTTGATTCTTTTTAGGAGCAGCGAGTAGCGGGCTTTTTTTATTATTGTTTCCTTTCTTGTGCCCTCTGAGCTGCCTCTTTGCTGTAAAAAAAAAAAGGTATTTACGGACACACACACACACACACACACACACACACACACACACAATACACACATTGTCAACCATTGAAGATCGTGTGTGTAAGTTTGGTCATGTACACACACACACACACACACACACACACACTATCCATTGAGATCGTGTGTAAGTTTGGCTGCACACACACACACACACACACACACACACACACACACACACACATTGGCGGCTGTAATGAAGCGCTGTGATTGGGCGTGATTCATGACGTTCCTCATGACGTCACGCGTGGGGGAGGAGCCTCGGGCCAGGTAGACTTTTGTGTAGGCAGATGTTAAATACGCTCCCCCGGTGGTTAGGCACGCCGCTGCCTCACATAAGATGTATTCCTCTGGCCTCCCCAATCAGAGCGTGGGAGGTTGTTTAATTGCTGTTAAACATTTCGTACGCTGTCGGCAGAATATACTTTATGGTATTTCATATTTAATTCAAATCATAATATACATCTCTAGTATCTTATAATATCACATTCACTATATGTAACTTTAAAAGAATAACATTTACGGACACACACACACACACACACAAACACTATCCATTGGAGGTCGTGAGTGTAAGGTTGGTCGTACACACACACACACACACACACACACACACACACTATCTACATTGTAGATCGTGTGTAAGTTTGGCTCGTACAATAATAACACACACGCACACACACACACACACGTCACGACACACACACATTGGCGGCTGTAATAGCGCTGTGTGATTATGTGGATCTCATGACGTCAATCAGTGACGTCACGCGTGGGGAGGAGCCTCGGGCCAGGTAGACTTTTTGTGTAGGCAGGATGTTAAATACGCCCCCGGTTAGCATAGCGCCGCTGCCTCATACACAAGATGCATATGACGAGTGTTTACGTGGTAAAAAAAATATATATCTTAATTTCCAAGTTTTTGCATTTCCCCATTTCTAAAATTACTACCAGTAATTCATAGTGTCTCTATACCGTAGCTATGGAGAAAAATAAGTGATTTCTAAAACAACAGCGAAAAACTTGTAAGAAAAAAATTATTTGGACGTACACCGCATGCATTTTTTTTGGGGTAGTTCCACGAGGGCCACCAGATGGCAGGTTGAGCTTCAGTGAAGGACCCAAATGAGCTTCATATTGAGAGCTCTTTGGGAGCAAGAGGAGGCTTATTAGGAGTCAAGGTTGCTGACTGTGGATACTCGGTGCGGACTCAGATGAGGAAGATCCAAAACCTCTCCTCCTGCCACATTGTTACAGTCACATGAAATAGCGATACCCATTTACAACCCTTACAAATCTACCCTTTAAAGAGCTACACAAATCTATCCTTTCTCAACCCTTTTGATACCCTTTGTCACCCTCATTCATGAACCCCTCCTCCCTGGTACCCCTTCCCCACCCCTCCCTGCACCCTTCCCCCACCCCCCCCCTCCCTGGTACCCCTTCCCCACCCCATCCCTGGTACCCTTCCCACCCTCCCTGGTATCCCTTCCCCACCCCTCCCTGGTACCCTTCCCAGCCCCCTCCCTGGTTCCCTTCCCCAGCCCCTCCCTGGTACCCCTTCCTCCACCCCCTCCTGGTACCCCTCCCTGACCCCTCCCTGGCAAATTCCCTCCCCACCCCCTCCCTGGTACCCCTTCCCCACCCCTCTCTGGTACCCCATCCCCACCCCTCCTTGGTACCTCTTCCCCACCCCTCCCTGGTACCCCATCCCCACCCCCTCTCTGGCACCCCATCCCCCACCCCCTCCAGGTACCCTTCCCCCACCCCTCCCTGGTACCCTTTCCCCACCCTCCCTGCACTTCCCCACCCTCCTTGGTACCCTTCCCACCCTCCCTGGTACCCCTTCCCCACCCCCTCCGTGGTACCCCTTCCCCACCCCATCCCTGGTACCCCTTCCCCACCCCCTCCCTGGTATCCCTTCCCCACCCCCTCTCTGGTACCCTTCCCCCAGCCCCTCCCTGGTGCCTTCCCCACCCCCTCCCTGGTACCTCTTCCCCCCCCCCTCTCTGTACCCCATCCCCACCCCCTCCCTGGTACCCTTCCCCACCCCCTCCCTGGTACCCCTTCCCCCCCCTCCGTGGTACCCCATCCCCACCCCCTCCCTGGCACCCCTTCCCCCACCCCCTCCTTGGTACCCCTTCCCCACCCCCTCCCTGGTACCCCTTCCCCACCCTCCGTGCCCCTCCCCACCCCCTCTCTGGTACCCCATCCCCACCCCCTCCCTGGTACCCCCCCCACCCCCTCTCTGGTACCCCATCCCCACCCCCTCCCTGGTACCCCTTCCCCACCCCCTCTCTGGTACCCCATCCCCACCCCTCCCTGGTACCCCTTCCCCACCCCTCCGTGGTACCCTTCCACCCTCCCTGGTACCCCATCCCCACCCCCTCTGGTACCCCTATCCTCACTCCCTCCCTGGTACCCCTTCCCCCACCCCCTCCCTGGTACTCCTTCCACTTCCCCTTCCGCTGGTGCAATTCTTCCTCCACCCCATTCCTCGTACCCCTACGCCATCTTCTCTCCTTAGCCCTCTCACTGGGACCCCTACCCAACTCGCCAGGCACCCCCTCCATAGTTCCCCAAGCACTTCCATGGATGAGCAAAGAACAAACTGTAAGAAAAATATTTATTTACACTGACAGTGCAATAAATACCATATGCACATTTACATCATGAATCCTACAGTAATACCTGTTGATGTATAGACAATTAAAATCATGGCAATATTATAAAATTCAATGGATTATCTATCTGGGGACTAGAAAAAAACTATATCCACTTTTCACATAAGGTAGCACTCTCACCATGCAAAATGACTGTTGAAGTGACAAGGAATACATATTTATAGACATGCTGACAGCACATAAATTGGATTTCCAGTGTGCTATTTGTAAACAATAGAAAAATAACAACTAAATAATAACTATATTGTTCCATTGATCTGACTTCAGTGTTTGATTTATCAAATGACAACATTCACATCACATATCAGGAGACTAAGCTGGCGGTTATTAAAGCGAGAAAAAAGTCTCTTCAAGTTTTCTAGTTACATTTTTTGTGCTTAGGCTACTCCTGAATGACTATATACAAGCTATTTTTTTTATGTATATACTAATATTTATTAGTTTAGGAAGCTCGTTTGTATGGTTCTGAATTAAACATTATCCAACATTTAGTATCTGATCGTCCATGTCCTGGATTTGGGTCATGATGACGATGTTTACATAAGTTTAATGAAAGGTGTGAAGTGAATAGAAACATATTATATTGAACCACCCTTATTTTCCCACTCCATTAATTAAGACATGAAACTATATTTCTTGAAAAAAAATAGTAAAGAACACATACACACACACACACAGGATGATGGAAAATATAAGGGTATCACGCCATTGTATGGACAAAGAAATTATGAAAAAAATAATAACACTGATAAGACCAAAACTTGAATATACTGCAGTTGTGTGGTCACCTCACAAAAAGAAGGATATCAGAAAGGATACAGAGAATTGCAACTAAAATGGTCCCAGAACTCTCGAATATGACATGATGTATGAAGACAGATTGAAGCAGATGGACTTGACGATACTGGAACACACTTTGATGAGGTGGACAGAAATGACCCCTTCTTAACTGCGAGAACGCAGAGGCTGAGAGGACATGGGAAGATACTAAATACAGGAACTTTTTTTTATTATTTTTTACAACAAAGGAGACGGCTAAGGGCAACAAAAAATGTAGAAAAAAGTCAGCTACTCACCGCTTCCATAATAGACAAAAGAAAAGAGTGGCCAAAAGAGAGGTCAGTTTCGTGTGGAGAGGTGTCTTGATACACTCTTCTTGAAGGAGGTGAAGTCATAGGCAGGAAGAAATGCAGATGAAGGAATGCTGCAGAGTTTACCAGTGTAAGGGATGAAAGAGTGAACTTAAAAAAGTATACTTTTCCACATAGAAGTGTTAACATATGGAACAGCTTGCAGGGAAGAGGTGGCAGAGGCGAACCGTGTCCAAGAATTTAGAGAAAGGCTGGATAAATGTAGATATGCAGACATGACTACTACAGCTTAGCTCGGGCCCGGTAGACTACATATATGTAAATACAAATAGGTAAATACACACATACTGATACAGCTGATGAAAACCTTAGATATAAGGAAAGCTATGGGACCAGATCGAATCTCGGGACAAGTGCTAAAAATGTAGAAATTAATTATAGGAGCCATTTTATGACATAATAACATGCTCTATAAATACAGGAAAAGGGACCTTAGAATGGAATAGAGCATACATTATACCAATTTATAAAAGTGGAGATAATACTGAACCACTAAACATAGATAAGTCTCTTTGAAAAGTGTAATGTTCCAGATTTGTGAAAGTATAATAAAAAAAGGAAAACATGATAAGGGACAGTTTGGATTTAATTAAAAAAGGGAAATCGTGTTTCACCAACTTACTCTGTTTCTACTCAAGGGCAATAGACGTGGTGCAAGAGTGAGAAGGGTGGGTGATTGTGTATATCTCGATTTGAAAAAAAGATTTCGACAAGGTTCCGCACAAAATGCTAATCTGGAAACTACAGCAGTGGGGAGGAATGGGCGGAACAGTTATCGAGTGGTTAAAGGATTACTTAATGGGAATTAAAGTTCAGTTTTGGCACCAATAATGTTTATAATATAGATAAATGATATGTCAAAAGTCATTAAAAGTTATATGAGCCTTTTTGCAGATGGTACAAAGTTAATAAGAAAAGTGAAGCAGTAGGAAGACTGTAAAGAGCTACTAAAATACCTGGACAGAGTGTATAGATAGAGCCAGTAATGGGAGATGGAATTTAATACAAACAAGTGCCATGTTATGGAAATGGGGAAAAGTAAAATAAAAACAGACCAAGGAAAACATTGAATGTGACATATGAAGACAGATTGAAGGAGATGGACTTGGCAACACTGGAACAAAGAAGGGAGAGAGGAGACTTGATCACGCTACATAAGTTGGTAAATAAGTTTGATGATGTGGATAGAGATGATCTCTTCTTAACTGCGAGAACACAGGGGCTGAGAGGACATAGAAAGAAACTTCATAAAGGAACCTGTTTGAGTAACTGTAAAAAGGTAGAGTTTTCCACAAAGAAGTGTTAACAAATGAAACAGCTTGCGGGAAGAGGTGGTGGAAGCGAGCAGTGTCCAACAAATGAAGGAAAGGCTGGATAAATGTAGATATGTAGCCAGGACTATCAGAGCTTAGCTCAGGCCCAGTAGACTACAAATAGGTAAATATAAATAGGTAAACACACACACACACACACACACACACACACACACACACACACACACACACACACACACACACACACACACAAGAAATGGACGAAGCGACTAGAGGAAAATGAAATCATCACAGAAAGACAGTTCGGATTAAGGAAAGGAAGACCATGCCTGACAAACTTGGTGTGTTTCTATTCAAGGGTGATAGATGTTGTTCAGGAGAGAGATGGATGGGCTGATGCTGTCTACCTGACTTGAAAAGGCCTTGACAAGGTGCCATAGAAGGTTGATGTGGAAGCTGGAGACAGTGGGTAAATTAGGAGGAGGACTTCTCAAGTGGATGGAGGATTTTCTGAAGAGCAGGATGATGAGGACAACTATTAGAGACAGGAAATCAAGTTGGAAAAATGTCATGAGTGGAGTTCCGCTAGGCTCTGTGTTGGCCCCAATTATGTTTGCAGTATATGTTAATGATATGATAGAAGGAGCGGATAGCTATATGAGTGTTTGCTGATGACGCTAAGATAATGAGAAGAGTGGAAAAAGAGGAGGACTACCTGCTGCTACAGAGAGCTCTACACATAGTGTGGGAATGGAGCAGGAAGTGGGAAATGGAATTTAATACCCAAAAGTGCATTGTTATTGAATTTGAACAGAGTGGAATGAGAGTAGAGGGACATTATAAGTCCTCATTATTTGCTTTGGGTATTCCAAAGCAAACACCTAGTACGAGTAGCTGTGAAACAATGCTTCACAGCTACTTGAGAACTTTGTAATCCTTGACAAGAATAGAGCATCCCCATTGATAGCTAGCATCTTCCCCAATAAACACTGGAGATGGGAACTTCATGTCCTGACAAAAAAAAAAAATATATATATATATATATATATATATATATATATATATATATATATATATATATATATATATATATATATATATATATATATATATATATATATATATATATATATATATATATATATATATATATATATATATATATATATATATATATATATATATATATATATATATATATATATATATATATATATATATATATATATATATATATATATATAAACTGGAAATCGAGACAGTTTTTGTGTCTCGAAATAATTTTCATAAAAGCTTCCGAGAGTATGATTGGAATACGAGAATATGAACAGAAGAATAACGATCTTTTTGACCGGAGGAGGGGGGGAGGGCGACGGTCTGATAGAGAATTATCTCTCTTTGATGAAAGACTTCTTGTATCGAGTACCTGAGTTACTGACAGCGTTAGAACGTATGCCACGCTTTCGTGAAAGCAGTTCGGTGCTGTTTGACCATTTTTTGTTGCAGTAGTTGCACACAGCTTGGTGTGAGTCGTCCTTCTGCATAGCTGCAATAGGAACGCCAGGTGAAGCCTTGGGGGAGTCCTCTAGTTTCTTGGCAATCTTAGCCGCAAAACCAACTAGTTTATCGTCAGGTTTATAATCAAGGGAAGCAGCAGCGCGACGTTCATGGAGAAGGAGGTGAAGGGCATAAAATAAGAATTGTAACAATAGTTGAAGTTTGTTCCTAGACAACGCACCTTCCTCAAACCAAGAGGCTTGTTCAAGACATTCAACAGCATATAATGAAAGGTCAAGTGCCGGAGACTTGACCTCGCCAAAAATTATAAAAAAAAACTTTTTCTTTCTGCAGCACTCGAGTCCACTAGTGCAGTGTTGTCCAAATTGGGGTCCGCGTACCCCTGGAGGTACACAACATAGATCTAAGGGGTATATGAAAAGACGATGAACACACACACACACACACACACACACACACACCATAAACTTCCCATGTTCTATGAAGGAAAAAGGAGGGAGGGACTGGTATCTAGGAAAGACGTGTAATGTACGTGTACCTAAATATAATATATAATATAAATATAATGTAATATAATTGAGTTTAATTAACCTTGGGGGTACATAACAGTAGGATAAGATAATCAAGGGTACAATAGGCGAAAATTTTTGGACAACACTGCACTAAAGTGACGAGACGGAAGGCCCATTTTAGGGAGTCATGAAACCGTGTATGGCCAAAGGTAAGCAAAAAGTTTTCTTTGAATGTGAAATAGTTATTAACGATAATTTTAACACTGAGCACTGTAGAACCCATAAGGTCGCAGGCAAGGGAATCAGGAGCAATGAGAGATCTATCAAAAGAGATTTTGTCAGCATCAGAGGTAACAGTGCTGTTAACCATGGCATCTTCAAATTTGGGTTAGGAAAAGCAAGTGTGGAGAAAGAACGATCCTCACCAAAGAAAAGTTTGACAGAAGGTGTCTGGTGTAGCAAGTTAATAGTAGGGTTAGGAGTAAAGGAGGAGAAAGTAGGATCATCAGGCATGTTGACAGGTTGGGTCTGCTAGCTTGCAAATGACGACCTGATTGTAGGAGCATAAGAAGCAAAGCTAGGCAAATAGCTACTGAATTAGTAAGGAAAGTCAACATGAAGAAAATTAATAACAGATCACAATTATGAAACACGTGAAGGTACCTTATCTGGAAGGCAAATGGGTAAATACTTAAACAGTCAATGGTATAAATTATGACAATTAAAATCGTGAAAAGAAATAGAACGGTACTATAGTGACGGCAAAATCACACAATAACATTGGTATGTAGTGACCCATTAAACACACCATTTTCTTTCTCGTTCTTCAATTCTTTAGCCTACCCTTCAACTCTCCGTTTTCTCTTAAGCCTCTCTTCTTCCTGAACATTTTCTTCAGTCTGCCTTCATATCCACACATACCATTCCTCATTTTCCGTATTTCATCATACCAAGTCACTACACCCAAACACATACACATATATCATAGCTAACATTATAACAAACTCACTAATGTACAGTCGCGATATGAAGTGATGTCGCCGCTCTCAAAATGTTTCGTACGGGAGCATTTGAAGGTAAAGGAAGTGATGTGTATTTATTGTTTATGTTATAATGTTCCCTTTTAATGATAATCTGTAATACGTTGTGATGTAAAACACGGTGAAATAACATAATAGTATCTGAATTACAATTATACATTCATTTGTTTTAAAAATGCGACTATGAATGTCATGTATTGTCTTCAGTACTGAAAACAACCTTGAAATGATTTAGCTCACGTCGTGTGCTTATTTTTGCAAAACAGTTGATATACGTTGTTATATATATATATATATATATATATATATATATATATATATATATATATATATATATATATATATATATATATATATATATATATATATATTGGGTCATTCCATGAACTGTCTTCTGCAGTTATTAATACACACGCACAGTATAACACGAAGCGAAGGGACAGTTACTGGCATTACTTTGCGTTATATTGATTAAGAAACGATCAAATAACAAGGTTTCACATTAACACCTTTTATTCACTATGATGGCGCTTCTTATAAGCATGGGCACTGAAATATATAGTAACATTGCTCAGTAACGATGATGAATGAAGAATGCCTTTATAGGTAGGGTTGCCATACCTGAACTAAAAATCAAAATTCCGGACGCCTCTACGAACACTCGACCATAGCCTAATGTTTGGCAACGCTCGCTACCACCACCTCCATTTCAAAGCCATATATTCTTTTTCCCCACTTTCCTCGATTATTCTATGGCACTTATAAGCTGTGGACATGTTCCACTGATCACCTCCAAGCATTAGAAGTCTACATGAAGCTTTTGTCATCGTTTTATTGACAAAGAAAGGCAATGATGTTTGCGATCGGCGGCAAAGAGTGAGCTTGGAGTTACAAAACACGACTATTCTGAAGGTATTTATTCTTATTTTTCCATCTCCGACTATCCCACGGTAGTTTAGAGGCTGTGGGCATCTTCCCTTGAGCACTATCATTCATTATAGTCCGTGGGCCACCCTGGAATATCTTACACTTTCGTCGGGCATCATTCCGCAGCGCTCGTTTTCTTCAGGATATAATAGGTTTTATTACATAGAAGCTAGTTTCGAGGAGCTTAACTAGTTTTACTTGCACGTTTACGAAATAATAGCATATTAAAATCTATTTTTTTTATATGAATAGGATAGTATTCCACAAAAACTTGTGGTATTCTCTAATGCTTAAAAGCGCCAAAGAAAATGTACTTTTATGGCTGACTAAATTAAATTCAATATTTTTTTTTTTTTTAATGCTTTAATGAATATTGAATTGAATAAAAAAGCACAAATAAAGTATGTCAAATATATGTAGTTTTATTTATACAAAAAAATATTTACGTACCTATTCTAATAAGGTTTTAATATTAACTGTAAACAAACGCCTGGCCTGTTCGTTCTGATGAATATTTCGACTCACGGGACTATTCTCGTTTTTTAAGAAGACAGATGACCGTAATGTTAGTAAATATAATCCATATAATTTTGAAATGGCCTTGCGACTTTGGGAATTTGTTAGAACAAATTACTTGTATGTTTATTTTTACATTTGTTGTACTTGACATGAGACCGAATGTGCATCAGGCACCTGCCCACCTTGCTGGCGGCGGCGGGAGTCAACCAAGACACTCACCTGTGCCTTCCTGAGGAAGATGGGCCAGCTACAACGTCTGTGAGCACCTCACAGGACTTCACCAGGGTGAATAAGGTCTAACAGACCTTTACAGCCCTCACAACCACCAAGAAGAAGACGACTTGTCAAGGTGCAAGCTCCCACCCATGGGTCACCTCAGCGCTCACCAGACCAGATCTTCAGCAAACTGTACTTCTTGGGCTCCAGAGGCCATGGTTTCATGGCCTGACTAGTTCCTAGACACTGAAGAAGAAGAGGCAAGCTGCAGCAGTGCAGCTGGACTTCGGAATTCGAAAATGGAACCTCCTCATCCTCAGTGCCTTATTCATTGTAAAAACGATGACACTTGTGGTGAATTGAAACAGTTGAGTGATGTAAGATCTCTCCACTGTACTAGTCTCTGTGGTTGCTGTAACTGCTTGAACATGTTCAAAGAAATAACATCAGAGAGCGGGGAGGAAGAAATTCAACAGCTAGATGATGGGGATGGAATGTAGAGCACAGAAGATTGCTTAAATATGGAGAAGACCAATATGATACTAAGAGGAACGGCCAGCAGACTGGACAAAAGCCATCATTGTTCCAGTTTACAAAGGAAGGACAGGAGAGGGGACTGTGGGATCTATAGAGGTATAAGTCTGTTGAGTGTACCCGGAAAGGTAAACGGAAAAGTCATAACAGAGGGTTCAACGACTTACAGAGGAGAAAATCAGTGAAGAACAAGGTGGCTTCAGAAAGGGAAAAGGATGTTTGGAAAAAATATTTTCCTTCAGGATGGTAATAGAACAAAATTAAAAGAAAAAATATATACGCTGCCTTCATGGATTTGGATAAAGCTTATGACACAGTCGGTTGGGAAGTCTTAAGGTATATGATGTGGGAGGAAAACTGTTTAGTGCAATAGTCATTCTATGAGGCGGCATCTGCATGTGTCAGAATTAATGAAGAAACAAGTGAACATTTTGAGATAAAATTGTTTTTGAGGTAGGGGTGTGCAATGTCTCCATGGTTGTTCAATATTTATATGGATGGTGTTATGAGAGAAGTGAAGGGCAAAGTTGGGGAAGTTGGAGTAAAAATGTACAATGAGGGAAGCAACTGGGTGCTGAATTCTATTTTATTTGCTGATGACACAGTGCTCATTGCAGAAAACGAGAGTGACTTACAAAAATTGGTTAGTGTCTTTGATAGTGTATGTAAAAAGAGAAAATTGAAAGTAAATGTCAACAAAAGTAAAGTGATGGTTTGTGAGTGGAGTAGAAGTGAGGGTGTGGATTTTGTATGCCCATATAGAGTGGGTATTGAATGTGAAAAAGAATGTAAAATAACTTTGAATGATGAGGAAATGGAGGAGGTTAATGAATTTAAGTACCTGGGATCAGTTATGTGTAAGCATGGTGGTACAGAAGGAGAGACAAGAGAAAGGGCACTGCAAGGAAGGAAGGTGGTAGGGTCTTTGGAACGTATCATGAAGGGTAGAAGTGTGAGCATGGCGGTAAAGAGGGACTTGAGAAATACAGTAAACGTACCAACCCTCACATATGCAAGCGAAACATGGGCCTGGAATGAAAGTCAGAGGTCCAGAGTGCAGGCAGTGGAAATGGAGTATTTGATGAGTGCAGGTGGTGTGAGGAGAATGGATGAAGTGTATACTGAGAGTGTATGAGCGTTTTGGAATGTGTCGTGAGGGTGTGGGGAAGAAGTGTGGAGTGGTAGAAGAAGTGAAATGACAGACTTTGAAGTGGTTTGGCCACATGGAGTGAATGGAAGAGGGTTAAATGACCAGGAGGGTTATATGAGTGAGATAGAGGGAGAGAATTTTAGAGGAAAACCGCCAGTGAAATGGAGGGATAGGGTGCAGGAGTATGTCAGAGAGAGAGGTGAAGGATCCTTGAGAAACCTTGAGCAGGCAAGAAGGGAGTGTCAAGATAGTGAGAGATGGAAGCTCCTCTGCCGTGGCCATCCCCTGGTGGGAGCTTCTAGGAGCAGGTATCGAAATGAATTGAATAGAAACGGTCCCTAAAGTGAGGTGAGATACTGGAATACACCTACAGTAGCTATATAGCTGCTGCAGTGGAGGTTTGGGTGCTGATTATCCTGTGCATGGGAAGTTGGAAGTGGTGCCACAGCAGTAGCTTAAGTTTGAATACATTTATGAAGCATATATAAGAAATACAGTATGCAGATGTCCATTTTTCGAATATATGCAAGATAATTCTCGAACAGATGGAAGAAATAATGACAATAACAGTAGTGTACCATCCAGAAAGTGGACCGACTCTGCTATTTAGTATAGGCCTAGGTATTTACATGTGACAAGGAGGAGGGACATGGACTTACAAGAGCATGGAAACTGAGGCTGTTGTAAGAAGACCAGTTGGAAAACCAGTGAAGAGTGAGATAATTTGGAATGGTATGTTGCCAAATGGGCATGTTTATCCAAGGTATGTTGACTTTATTATTATGTGCAATACATTGGCAGGGTTTCTGTACTGTCAACTGTAATGTCAAAAGGAGATAATACAGGGTAAAATTTTTGTAGTAAATCTTTTCTTAGGATCACATTGACGTAATGTTACCTATTAGTCCGTGGCCACCATCAGATATCGTACACTTTCGTAATATTGCATAGAAGCTAGTCTCAAGGAGCTTAACCAGTTATATGTGCACGTTTACGAAATAATAATATAGGGCTTTTGGTATATAAATAGTATTCCCTACACGTTAAGTGATAGGAAAAGCAACTCTAAGCACTTTTTCATCTATGGCAATTTGTGTTTAACGCCTTCGTTTTAAAGTTACAGGATGCTTAAATACGAAAATTGATCCAGCCTTTGGTCCTGATCTGAAAATAAAGGTAGAGACATCAGGATGGTTGCAAATTACTCTAAAATACAAGACAAACAATTTATATTCAGACAACATTGGGCTAATGTTAACTATTTGACCTATAAAACAGTCAGTTATGCATGCTGTCATGAAAATACCATTTGCATCGTATTTTTGCTTAAACAAGTTGTACAGCCTAAACAGTTGCCATTAGACAAAGACTGTCTTAATGTAATTTGTTTGTCTTGTAAAGTAGAGTAATTTGCAACCATCCCGAAGTCCCTACCATGATATTCAGATTAGGAACAATGACTGGATTCCAATGAATTTTTCTTATTTAAACATCCTGTAATTAATTGAATTCAACCTTTGTTCCTGATCTGAATATCATGGTAGAGACTTCAGGATGGTTGCAAATTACTCTACTTTACAAGACAAACAAATTACATTAAGACAGTCTTTGTCTAATGGCAACTGTTTAGGCTGTACAACTTGTTTAAGCAAAAATACGATGCAAATGGTATTTTCATGACAGCATGCATAACTATGACTGTTTTTATAGGTCAAATAGTTAACATTAGCCCAATGTTGTCTGAATATAAATTGTTTGGCTTGTATTTTAGAGTAATTTGCAACCATCCTGATGTCTCTACCGTTATTTTCAGATCAGGACCAAAGGCTGGAAATTGATCAATTTTCGTATTTAAACATCCTGTAACTTTAAAACGAAGGCGTTAAACACAAATTGCCATAGATGAAAAAGTGTTTAGAGTTGCTTTTCCTATCACTTAACGTGTGGGGAATACTATTTTTTACATACCAAGAAGCCGATGTATGAATTTTCACTGTATGTTAATGTGCAAGTATTTTTGGTTAAGCTCTACGGATAAAGTGTTGAGAACATTGCTGCAACCTATTACAAGTGAAAAATTTCAATGCGGACATATGCCCGACGAAACTTGTTTTCTAGAGCTATTTTGTGAGGGTGGCCCACGGACTATTAGAAGTCCACGGAAAGCTTTTGTTATCGTTATGTTGACCACGAAAGGCAACGAGTGAGTCAGGGGTGAATAATAGGTATAGTAAAATGGTGCGCGGGCGATGACGTCATCATCGTACGAGAGTATAAATTAAATAAATTACGCCATCCTAGTTTTGGATATCGATTAATTATGCATGTCCTATATATTGTGCATATGTTAGATTTATTGTTGTCAACAATGATCATGAAAAGATAATTTAACTTTCTGTTTGAATAATATGTCGATATTTGGACTTCATTTGACTTGTTCCTCGGTGAACGAAAACACTGTGTCAAAATATTTCGACAACTCTTCGTAAGACATCATTGAATATTTATTTTCTATTTTTTTCTAGCTTGTAAAATATATTTAGTTAAGATATGCTGAAGATACAGGATAATAATGGTACTCCTGAAAATATATAACGATACTTGCATGATCGAAAATAAACGCATACGGCGACATCACTTCATATCGCGACTGTACATATTAACACCATATCATTAACAGTGTATATATTACTGCATATCAACCATTGTAAATATCCATTCACGATGTTAAAATCCCTTATATACTCGAAAATAAACTGCTTCATGAATGGAGTCACCACAGGTTATCAGTTGTTTCTCTTGACCTACAAGGCTGCCCTAGCGGACTTAAAACGGCGAAGTTCACAGCTTCGTTCGGCGGCCGAAAGCACACCAGCAATAATGCTTGGCTTTCATGTAACGGTCTAAGCTACCGCTACAGGCAAGTATGGTATCATTGAATGTAAGGCTAGTGCTGTCAATGAATTACAAAAGCCAATTAGCACAAATGATAATTCGTTACAAATTTGCATATACAAAAAAATGTGCAAAGCAACGAAAGCAAGCCAATTAAATAAACATGTGTTAAGCAACCAACTGTGATTAATATGACGAGGTTACTTTAACCTGATCTAAGCTTAACACAGAAATGACAAGGTTGCAAATAACTAGGCACACAGGCAAACATGAAGGTAGTAATGAAAGAAAAAATACACTCACGACGGATGAATGACAATAGGTCGTGATTCTGCTGATACGAGGCTAAACAACGAATACACACATTATCTGCCGGTACAGATCAAATTAGTAAATGTACACAGGAAATAAGGTAGAAAATAACACACCGGGTTGGGGAAATAACGTGGAGGGAAACGGGGTTAAGACGGGGACTGGAAATGTGGGTTGACGCGTGAAAGGGGATGAATCAGCTGATCAGCCGGGCTGATATTCAAGTTCACAATTATGAAGCAAGTGAAGGTACCTCAGCTGGAATGCATGCAAATGGGTAAATAGGCCTACTCACACAATAGTATAAATTATTAGCATCTTCCATTTGACACAAAACCCGGAACCAGGTTCGGGGGATAAACCCAGACCCATGTCCGGGTTTTCGCACCGTAAATGGAACGCATTTAGGCGGCTATGTAGATGTAGATGTAGATGTGGAGCTATTGCCTTTGCAACGGCAGCTCCTAGTGTTCTCTCGGTCTTGATTTATTCTTCTGTCACTGCTGTTACTATCATTGTAGCTTGTTGTTCTTTTTGTTGTCTTCTCTTTTCCCGTAATAACCACATTCTGTGTATATTGTCCTTATTTTTCTCTGCGTCGGTAAAGAGGAGGCATCCAAGCGGCGCGATATGTTCTCCTGCAGCAGCTGGCAGCGGCAGCGGCGGCGCCTGCACTGCCCGGCGCACGCCCTGGTACCCCGGGCAATACAACAGGAAGTGCTGGAGGTTCTCCTCCTCCGCCCCGCACATGATGCATGTTGTGTCTTCATTGTAGAATCTTTTCCTATCATTGAGTGCTAGGTTATTTGTTCTGGCTCTATAGAGTGTAACTGATGATGGTGTATTGTCGTATATAAGTTCTTCACATTTTATTTCAGGCTTGTATATTTTATATAATTCAAGGCTTCTTTTACTTTATCACAAACTCCATGTTGGGTTCTGAGGAGATGGAGAACATGGACCTAATCGAATAATACAACAATTTAACCCGTCCACTGCGATTGGCACAGATTTTGCCTTCACTTGTAGCCTGGTAACATATAGTCCCAGGTCTTTCTCTGCTTCTGTGGTGGATAGTGGAGTGTTTCCCATGTGGTATTGGTATGCTGGATTTCCCCTCCCTAGGTGCAGGACTACACTTTTCTTCACTGAACTGTAGCCACGGACACTTTTGTTCCATTCCTGTAGCTAAGAGGTCTGCTGCTAGGAAATCCGCAGTCAAGGGGTTAAACTGCAGAACAGATAACAAATGAGATAGACTAACAGACAACAGGTAGAAAGACAGATAACAGGCCACGGATAACCAATGAATAACCTGACTAACATTATGACCACCCAGGAAATATCTGAGAGTTCAGGGCAGACAGAGGAATGAGCCTGAACGATGATGAGTCTGAAAATGGCAACTCAGAATACCACCTCCTTTCCCTCAATAATTGCTCGCATGGTCCAGGGTCTTCACAATATGGAGAGCTAACTTTATGATGGTGTAAATACTTTTTCTGTGTGTTTGTGTGTGTGTGTGTGTGTGTGTGTGTGTGTGAAATGTTAACAGACTCAATAAATGTTTAACTATGATCTACTTAGCAAGATCTCTACCTTCACTTTACTTTGCAAATGAAAACTTGTTATGGACTCCATCATCATTTTTTTGGGGGGTGAATGTAATGTTAACTCCAGACTCAATAAATGGTTAACTATGATATCATTTAACCCATTGACTGTGGATTTCCTACCAGAAGACCTGCACCAAGCTATAAAAATGGATCAAAATGTTTCTACTAAAATTCAGTGAAGAAAATGTAAAGTCCTGCACCTTGGGAGCATGGATATCCAGCACACCAATACCACGGTGAAGTACGGCCTTCACCCACACCGCCGGGTCCAGCGTGGGTGCCACCACCTCCTCCTCCTCTGGCTGGGTGCGGACTTGCTGGTACACCGGTTGCCCGTCACCCACGTTGTTGAAGGCTCGCAGGCTTAGCACAAACTCCATGTTGGGTTCTGAGGAGATGGAGAACTTGTTATGGACCTAATCGTAACATTCACTGGTAGCCTGGTAACATAGTCCCAGGTCTTTCTCTCGCTGTCTGTGGTGGATAGTGAGTGTTTCCCATGTGTGGTATTGGTGTGCTGGATATCCCTCCCAAGGTGCAGGACTACACTTTTCTTCACTGAACTGTAGCCACGGACACTTTTTGTTCCATTCCTGTAGCTATGGCGAGGTCTGCTGCTAGGAAATCCGCAGTCAAGGGGTTAAACTGGGCAGAACAGATAACAAATAAGATAGACTAACAGACAACAGGTAGAAAGACAGATAACAGGCCACGGATAACCAATGAATAACCTGACTAACATTATGACCACCCAGGAAATATCTGAGAGTTCAGGGCAGACAGAGGAATGAGCCTGAACGATGATTGTTCACAACACTGAGGGAAACACTAACTTTATGACCAACTGGCTTGTAAATACTGTTTCTGGTGTGTTTGTGTGTGTGTGTGTGTGTGTGTGTGTGTGTGTGATGGAAATGTTAACAGATGAACTATGATCTACTTAGCAAGATCTCTACCTTTAACACTTTGCTTAAATGAAAACTTCCTCCATCATCATTAATGTAATGTTAACTCCAGAAATGAAATGGTTAACTATGATATCATTTAACCCATTGAATGTGCATTTCCTAGCAGAAGACCTCATCAAGCTACAGGAGGTGGAACAAAGGGCTACACAGTTCAATGAAGAAAATGTAGTCCTGCACCTTGCAGGAGAGGATATCCAGCACACCAATACCACACATGGGAAACACTCCACTATCCAATACAGAGACAGAGAAAGACATGAACTATATATGTAGACTAGGAAGCTAACAGTGAAATCCAAACCCGTGCCAACTGGGCAGCGGACGGAAAGTTAACCCTAAACTACCTGCCCTGTCCACGGACCCCCATAGGGCACGGAGGGGTAGACGACCGGGGCTTACATGTCAAACGCCTACACGCCCCGCCACGGCACCGCCACAAGGCCGAGCAGCACGAGGATAACAAGGGGCACGTGGATAAAGCGGGCGGGATAACAAGGGAATCACGGAGCACAGCGTCCCTTCCCTCCTCAGCGCGAGGTGTAAACAAACACTTGAACAGCTGATGGCTGATTATTGTACAACGCCAGATTGTCGTACTCCAGTTTCTCATGTTTCCAATTGGCAATTTCCATCCCCAAAACTGAAGTTTCCTGGGTCACAACGATATTTATTTGTAGCTATTGTTGAAATGGTTTATTATTCTGTTTCCTGGTGATATTTGGCGGGAGAAGCTGGTAAAAGTAATGCTCCGGAGTACGAACAATCTGGAAACGATGCGGGATAACTTTGCCTTCATCATCTCGCCCTCGCGCATGTACCTCGTTTTCGACGCTTAAACCATTGCCAAAAACACATCAGGAATCAACGGTTTAGTGATAACTATATCTGAGTCTCAAGACATGGGCGCCAGAGACAGGTTTTGGGTGGGAGATCGGCAAATATAACAGGCTGATTGGTAACGAGCTGGCAACTTCACGCCCGTGTGACTTCCGCCAGCGATACGAAATTGTCGTACTTCAAACATTGTACTCTCCCTTTATATTATAAAGTTGTTCATCTATGATGTGTAAGTTTATCTATTATTCATTTGGTATTCGTCTAGTTGCTAAACTCGTGTGCTCCAGTTAAACTGTTAATTGACTCTCCTTGCTGACACTGTCATCCCGGTAAATATAAGTGCTGCATTCAACAGACACTATTTTTCAAGCAACCTTCACCACAAAACTGTTCTTGTTTCTCTAATGACCGACTCACTGACTGCTTGATTTAACTGACTGACTGACTGGTTGACTAATTGACTGACTGACTAACTGACTGACTGCCTGACCGCATGGATATACTGACTGACTATAGTAGCTGGTTAACTGACTGACTGAATTGAATGATGGATTGGACTGGTTCTGACAGACTGACTGGATTGCCTGATGACAAACTGGTTGACTGACTGAATGAATGAATGATGGATTGACTGGGTTCGACAGACTGATGACTGACAGATTATTGTGACAAACTGGATTGACTGACTGACTGACT
>NW_026111812.1:25000-65000 GCF_024679095.1 Eriocheir sinensis
CGAGATCTGTTTGTTAGGTAGTCTTGAAACCAGGAGTGCAGAGGTCCTCGTATACCATAGAAATATAATTTGTCGAGTAGAATCATGTGGTTAACGGTATCAAAAGCCTTTGAGAAGTCAACAAAGATGGATAAGACTGATTGTCTAATGTTAAGGGAAGAATACAGAAGAGAAAACATACTGAGGGCATCATAAGTGCCATACTGGCATCTACCCAAGATTTTCTTGCTATCAAGATATGCAACTAATTTATTTTTCATTAATAATTCAACTATTTTAGAGAAGGGAGAGAGGGTGGAAATGGGGCGGCAATTGTTGGGCACACTACTGGGGCCAGATTTGTGCAATGGCGTGATATTTGCAGTTTTCAAATCAGAGGGAAACTTGCCAGTGGATATTAATTGATTAAAGAGCAATGCAATGGGGTAAGTAGTTTCCTCAATATTACGTTTAATTATGTGGGCCGAGATTTCATTAATATTTGAGTTTTACTTTGAGAGTCTTGATAACATTCATCACGTCAGCAGAAGTGACTGGCAGGATAACCGTTGAGTTTTGGTAATTTCCGTGGAGGAAATCTGTGGCATTTCTAGAAGCAGAAGGCAGTGCATCATTGAGCCTGGCTGCAATTTCACTGAAATGTTCATTAAGAGCTTCAGCCATTTCTTCTGGCTTAGTAAGTGTAGAATCTTTATGAGATAATGTTGTTATCATTGTTTTGGTTTATGTCGACCTGCTAATTCATTGATAGTTTGCCATATTTTCTGGTATTGTTTCTAAAGTTACTGAAAATTCTAATGTAGTAATTATATTTAGCTCCTCTAATTAATCGTGTAAGATGGTTGCGGTATAATTTGTGTTGTGATTGACAGTTTCTAATTTGTACATGTTAAATAATTTACTTTTGTATTTTATCGAGTTATATTCCTGATGTTAACCATGGGTTAGACAATCGTTTGGCAGTTACAAATTTAACTACTTTAGGAAGTGCTTGTTATATAATTCATCTAAGGTTTCCATAAAATTGTTGAAGTTTACATTTATGTCATTAGAATTATGTAACATTCCAATTGTTTACAGATAAACTAGTGGTAAACAGGTTATGTTGATGTCTATTATAGTGTCGATAGACTATTTTATGCTTTGTGCAAAGATCAGAGATTACCGCAATATGTAGGAACATGGGGAGGTGGTCAGATAATTGGCAGTGGATTATTCCAGAGGTAGAAGGTGGAGTGAAGTTAGTCCAAATGTGGTCGAGGAGTGAGGGTTGACCCAAGTTAGGTTTATCTGGAAATCTAGTAGACGAGAAATGTGCGGGAAATAATTCAAAGTCTTCATAGAATTCAAAAGTGGTTAGTTGGTTGATGGGAAGAATGTTCTAGGAGATTAATGTTAAAACTCCAAGTAGGACAGTGTTGTTATTTTTAAAAGATCATGAGATAGTAGGTTATGTAAAATATGTGTGAATCCTTCCACTCCAATATACTTACTGTGCGGTCTGTATATAACAATATCTATGTTAAATTTCTTTCCACTTGTACTAAGCTAACACTTTATTTACTCCTTTATATATTACACTTCATGGTTTTAGACACCAAAATGAAAATAAATGTTGATAATTTAAAGATAACCGAAACTGCTTTATGCGTTGAATAGTTTAAGAAATCGAAAATAATACCAATGACCGGGCATATATACTACCGCACATATAATAGCATTCCTTTTTAAATAGAAAACACTACCAATCAGAGAAAATCTGTAGTGCTTCATATGATAAAGTGGTTAAAAACAAATAAGACAAGAAATCGCTATCATCTACTTCAACCCAGAATATCAATGCACACTACACGGTTCTTTAAGCAAGCCAGAAATCCACAGCGAGCCATCTCCTACCAAACCTCGACGCTACAGAAGCCAAATCACGAGCAAGAGAAAAACCCAATAACCCACAACGCAACATCTTCAAAGGCAAACCAGAAATCACCACCGAGCCATCACCCAATCACACCTCGACGCTACGGAACCTAAATCACGAGCAAAAGAGAGATAGACAAAGACTCACAAACCCACGACGCTAAATCTTCAAAGGTAAACCATAAATCACCACCAAGCCGTCACCCAATCAAACCTCGACGCTACAGAACCCAAGAGAGAGAGATACACACAAAACCCACAGACCTAAATCTCGAAACCAAACAAATACAATCTTAAGGGAACTAACGCCCGGTAATTTAGCCACCAACACGCTCGCTAAACGTCACCATAAAGGAAATTACTCGAGGAAACATCGTCCAATTGAACCCTAATAGCGGACGACAATGACTGAGGCGAGCAAATATAAAATCAATGGAACACCTGCAAGGAGCCCTGATGAGACACCTTGATGCCTCGACGTAAATCTGGCACGGGTGTTTCTTGCTGAAGGTTGGAGTCGAGTAGAGGAGCGGAGGAGGAGGAGGCGGAGGAGGGGTAGAGATGGAGGAGAGAAGGGGTGATACGGGACAAGGGAGAGGAAGTAACAAGAGGACAAGAAGGAAGAAGGAGAGGGAAAAGGGGAAAGAAAGGCAGGGAAGGAAAGGAGATGAGAACGGAACAAAGACATAGAAGGATGAAGGTAGGGAGCAACAAATGGGAGGAGAGACGAATGGAGAAAGGACAGGGAGGAAGAACGGAACAAGGGAAGAGGAGATAAGGTAGGAAGCAACGAGCAGAAGGAAGAAAGGAAGAAGGAAGGAAAGAACAGGAACAAGGGAAGAGGAGATAAGGTGGAAGCAACGAGCAGAAGGAAGAAGGAAGAAGGAAGGAAAGAACAGGAACAAGGAAGAGGAGATGAGGTAGGAAGCAATGAGCAGAAGGAAGAAGGGAAGAAGGAAGGAAAGAACAGGAACAAGGGAAGAGGAGATGAAGGCAGAGTGAAGGACAACCATAAGAAAGGAGAATAGGGAGAGGAAAGGACGGGGAAAAAGAGAATGGAAAGGAGGATGAAATGGAGAGGAAGAAGGAAAAAGAGAGCAAGAAAATAAAGGAAGGAAAAAGGAGTCAAAGAAATACTAGGGAGGAGGAAGAACAGGAACAAGAAAAGTCAAACAAAACAAACAAAAGTAAAAAGAAGATTGAACAGCGAACAGGTGGAGGACAAAGACATGAGGGAGGAGGAGGAGGAGGAGGAGGAGGAGGAGGAGCAGGACGTCGTGATACTCTTTTATGACGCACGAGAAGCCGATTTTCAGCCTAATGAGTCGTGATGGTAATTGGTGGGCGGCCTCGCATCAGGACGCGGCCGCAATTAAGCAGTTTGGGGTCAGGGGCGGAGGCGGCGGCGTGCTGGGCCAGAGACCCGATGCAGGCTGTTGCGCTATTTATCTCGCTCTTGTTGTTGTTATTCTTGTTCTTGCTCTTCTTGTTTTGTTGTTCTTGTTCTTGTTCCTCTTTGTTCGGCCAGACACGATAACTCCTGCATTATATTCCTCTTCTTTTTGTTGTTGTTCTTGTTCCTCCGAATCTTGTTCTTCTACTTGTGATTCTTTCTTTCTGTTCTTCTTTTTCTTGTTTTTTTTTCCTCTTGCTGCTCTTGTTCTACTTTACATCGCTTTTCCTTTTTATACTTCACTTCCTTATGTTCTGTTCTGCATTCTTTCTCTCTTTCCAGTATCTTCTTCCTCGTCCTCCTTTTCCTCCTCCTCCATCTCCTCCTCTTCTTGCTTCTATTAATCTCTTCTTTCCCTTCATTTAATTCTTCAACGTCATTACTCTCTCGTCTCTTCCTCTCTTCTTGTTCTCATTAATTTCTGCTCTTCCTTTCCTCCATTCTTCAACATACTTGCTATCTCGTCACTTCTTCCTTCTTCTCTTGTTCCTATTAATTTATCTTTCTCTCCCTTCATTTAATTCTTCAACGTCATTACTCTCTCGTCTCTTCCTCTCTTCTTGTTCTCATTAATTTCTGCTCCTCTTTTCGTTAATTCTTCAACATACTTGCTATCTCGTCACTTCTTCCTTCTGCTCTTGCTCCTTTTAATTTCATCTCCCTCCTTCAATCTATTCTGCACATCCTCGCCCTTCGTCCCTCGTCTCGCCTGGTGTCTCGTCTCGGTGGGCTTCAATTTATTCTAATGTTTGTGTGTTTGTCTACCTCTCTTTTTTTTTTCTTGGGTTTTTGTCGTGTTTGCATGCTCGTAACTCGACCCGGCCTTGTTCTCTTCCCTCCTCTCCCTCCTTCCTCGCCCCTTCCTCCTTCCCTTCCTTCCCCGCGACGAGTAAGGGTCTGGAGGCAGCGGGCGAGGAGGAAATAAAATAGCGAGAGTTTGAAGACTATCATATTTCCGTCCCACGTTCAGGGCAGAGTCGCTTTCCTTCCTTCCTTCCTTCTATGAGGAGTGAGTGAGGAGTGAGGAGTGGCTGACTGACTGATTAACTGGCTGAATGGCTGACTGATTGACTAACTGACTCTCTCTCTCTCTGTTCGAAATATATGAACTAAGGATGTCGAGAGAGAGAGAGAGAGAGAGAGAGAGAGAGAGAGAGAGAGAGAGAGAGAGAGAGAGAGAGAGAGAGAGAGAGAGAGAGAGAGAGAGAGAGAGAGAGAGAGAGAGAGAGAGAGAGAGAGAGAGAGAGAGCATACAATAGGGAGGGGGGAGGAGGAGGAGGGTGGTGAAGGAAGGAACGCGGTTGGGGTCTAAAGTACATTTTAACCCACGAAAAATATAATGATCGCAAGTCTTGATCCTCTATTAGTGTGAGCGTTCGTTGATACGGGAGGGCGAGGAAGGGACGATCACAAGAAGAATTTATATAGAGATGCAAACTTTTAGAAATCACGTCTTTTTTCTGCTTTCATAGGTCGAGGAAGAGTGAGAATTGGAAGCGATTTTTAAGAGGGACGAAAATAACTATGATTAATCCCCTTTGCTCTTCTTTTCATATCATCTCCGTCACTTTCTCCACAGTTCACCACCTGTTCTTCTTCATCTCGTCTAATATATTTTTCTTATATTCTTTTCTCCTTTTATTGTTCTCTATTCTCCTCTTCATCTGTGGTAATCCGAAACAACCGTAATTAATCTCGTTTTCTTTCTTTCATATCATCTCCGTCACTTTCTCTCCACAGTTCACCACCTGTTCTTCTTCATCTCGTCTAATATATTTTCTTATAATTTTTTCTCCTTCTTTCATTGTTCTCTATTCTCCTCTTCAGCTGGGTACTCCGAAACAACCATAATTAATCTCCTTTTCTTCTTTTCATATGGTCTCCTTCACTTCCTCGCAGTTCACAACATACTCTTTAGTCTCGTCTAATATTTTTTCTCATTATTTTTCCTCTTACTTTCAATTGTTCTCTATTCTCCTCTTCATCCGTGGTAATCCTTTTCAATACTGCGAGGTGGGTGGATAAGACAGGTAGGTAGGGAGGGAGGATAGTACGTGCATCAGCGGACCGGAGCCTTGAGGTCTGTAGCAGCGAGCAGGTCAGGCGGCCAAACAAAGCATTGCCTCTGATTATCACTAGGCTTTAATTCGCCGCGTGATTGGACCAACAACTTAGCCGCGGAGATAAATCCTTGGTCCCCGTAGAATTTCCCCATGCCCAAATTGAGATAGTGTGTAATGCTTTCACTTCCTTATGGTTTAAGGTAATGGAAAATGATAGGTAACAAATTTTTCCTGCGACACCCGTAGCCATGGTAACCAGCCAAAAATCCAACATGGCCGCCGTCGCTCTGGATGTTTCAAAAGTCCACATCTCTGGAAAATACTCGACCGGTTTTTCAATGATGTTGGGATTCAATAATTAGGGTTTTACAACATTTCCTGAGCGTTTTGAAAAAAGGTTTCACAGCGATTGGGGGGTTATGATCAAGCCCAGCTGTATTTGATATGGGGAAGTAACTGGTAGAAGATGAAAAAGGTAATTCATATGTTTTGTATAAATATATTAATATGCTGATTTTTTTTCAAGGTTGCCATTTACTTAAATATCGCATGGTGCATGAAATACAGTAGATGTATGGTGACCTGGCTCAGTATCGGCATGGTGCATGAAATTGGAGAAAAGATTGCCTCAGTCATCATCATCATACTGAAGCTTATGTCTAATTATATTGAAACACCACCTGTGTGTATTGTATGCAAGAGTGATTCTAAAAAAACTTTATTTGCCTTAGCCCTGAGTGTAGACAAAATACAAGATATATTGCACTATGCTAAACGTCATGCAAACCTTGGTGAAAGTTGCCTTCAGACCCCTATCTGACTTTCTCCAGCCTATCAAAATCTGAACTGGAAAAAGATTCGGTATCATTCAGACTGTCGTAAGCGAATCGTTAATAAATCACTTTGGAGAGAGCCAGAGAAGGGAAAAGAAGCTCCTTAGATACTCAACATGGCAGCCCAGCCAGCCAAGAGAGGTCCAGCCAGCCAAGTCAAGCTCTTCTACAAGTCGTGTTAACAGAACATACTGAGTGGTGTCATTCTAAAGGAAATATCCATGTATAATATTTGCTCCCCCACTTCTAAATGTAAAATATCACTGAAGAACAACTCCACAAGGGTTTCCTCCCTGAATCGTGGTCCAGTCACTACACTAGACATCAAGTTTAACACTATTGATGATCATATTAGGACTTCTCTATCCAGTTTACACTTCAGCCTGGTGATGCCTTTGCCCCAGAAAAAGTGGTACCACAGTAGCGCTGTCTTCAAGATGCTTTACGTAGAACGTGCTCCCACCATTCTGATCAAGGCTAAAATACTTATATGATATGATGAAGGCCATTTCTGATATTCAGATTGTGAAGTAATGTTAAGTCTGTATTGATAATACGATGATGGTTTTTGGTACTGAAAATGGCAGATATCAATGACATTTACCTAGAAATCCTCAAAGGAAAACAACATTGAAAATTTGAAGGACAACCAAAAAGCACCTGAAACAATTGCTGCTGAGTGATCATCCCCAACTTAAAATTCGTTTCAGCCACCACAGAGAAATGAGAGTGAACAGGTCATGCTGGCAAAATCTGCCAACGGAGGCTATTGACTACGCAACCACGAAGACCCCAAACGCTATTTTAGAAATTTTGTTAGAAGCAGCAAACATACTGCGCAATGAACTTCTAAAAGTGTAGGCAATGATTGGAAGTTCTCCAGTGACAATTTTCTTGAGTGGTTAGGAAAACCCTCCACTTTCTCAGCTCTTTCTTACACACCTGTGATACGGGTCTTTTTGCTGACAGTGTGTTTTGGACAGGCGTAATGCAGAGAGTAAAAAAATGTGTTGAAATTGGTTGTCAGTTCATGGTTCAGAAACACCTAACACTGACTTGGTGCGATTAAAGCTTACAAATCCCCCCCAAAATAGTGGTAGTTTTGTCCGCCATGTGGAGACACCACTCTCTGTTGGAGTTACTATCGACTATTCATCAGAGAGTTCGTGATAAGAATCTTATACGTGTACTCTCTAGTGTATATCTGGGTACAGAATTATGAACATGTTCTGAACATTACGAAGCGCATTGAGCGTGCAGTAGTTCTCCGCTATGTCAGAGACAGTTGGATATTGTCTACCAGATTTCATCAAGAAAAGGAATCCCTATTCTTTGCAGTAGATAATATAGATTTCATGGAGGACACTCCATATGGGCAGATACTCTGCAACCATGGAACAGTTGTTGTTGTGTGCCAAAGGAGGATGAAAATGCAAGAACTTATCCAACCCACCCTGGCCATCCCCTGACAAGCTACCATCTAGCCCTCTCTCATGTCAATATCAAGTACCAAAGATGACCCCACTCTTACAGCTGGAAACCCATCAAGTTCACTTCATATACAACTGGACAAAGGGATAACATTCTCCAAACCATACCAGCTCTTTGATGAAACTTGGGCAGCTTTTAGCCAATCATATAATAATCACAATGATTGTGCTACCCAGTCAAGCAATGTCTGCCACTTGATACCGCTGCAGAAATTAATCTTGACGACTTTGCCCCAGTGAGTACTGATGCTTCTTCATCATCCATCCATGCAGAGGATCACCTCATAGCAATTAGAGAGGAAAGACAACAACGCTTCTTGAAAATGGTCTTGCACCAAGGAGATTAGATATTGCCTTACAACATCCATTTCACTGAGGCATGACCATACCCCAACCACCAGTGATGTTACCATGGCAAGCATCCATAAGGATGACAATGCTGACACCACATATAAAGCCATTCTTCTTAATGTAGCACCTAAGAAAATAAGGAAAGAAAAAGACAAAATCTCAGGTCATGCCCTTGGGCTGCAACAAATTCGCTTTTGCAGCCAATGCAGCGTGTTGACCGCACAAATAGTGAAGTGGTTGCCCCTTACTCTTCAAAAACACTAACAGATTATGCAACGCATTGTACACTGTGCTCAGTCTTACACAAGAAATATCAGCTGTAGTAATGGGTCCAGAACGAGCACCATCATTACCTTGACCTTGATTTGGTATGAGGCGAGCTATCAAAAGATCCAAGAATCAGCAAGTTGCAGTCCTGCTGGGTTCTCAGAGCAGGGAGAAATTGCATATATGTTTTTGCTGGCACGTGCATGCCCTTAGCAGAGGCAAGTATGTTGAGGGGCAGTGGATTAGAATACAATTGCTATTGAGACTGGCATTTACTCCCCAGCAGCCCTTCCAAGGGTATATATGCAGAACAAAGCATTTAAGAGAGGAGTTGAGTATCATGTCATAGATAATGCTTTGCGTATTTTTCACCTCCTGTTCGATGCAGTACTCCTGGAAATGCCAGCTGATGCACCTCTCAAGGAAAAGTGTGAGGAACTCCAAGTGTAACCTTCACGACAGGAATGAGTGTACCATTGATTCCTACAATGACCTGGCATCTGACTATGCACTAATCAGGTACAGCCTCTAATTTCTAGCATGGATGCTGGGGAGTTAGCTCAGTTCTTGATTAACTACATTAGAAACAAGGTACCAATGTCTGCTGCATATAATCAGTGCATGCATGCGTCAAGAGTGACTGGGAGGATATCTTGCTGCCTTGGACAATCAGATTCAGTATTTTTTCGCCCATGACGCTGCATCACTATGCTCGTCTAATGCCTGTCCACATAGCACAAATGAATAAACTTGAAATGGATGACCCCCAAAACGTGGGAAGCACTAAAGGAGGCAACTTTATTGTTAAAAATCTACCGTTCCTTCACTGCACGCTTTTTGCAGATCAGGCTCTTGAACAAAAAATCCAAGGAGTTGAAAAGGAATGGGTAGTATAGTGGGTATTACTCACGATAAGGTTTCACTTGACCGAATCATTACCACTCTACCATATCACTTCCCATCATTAGAGACTGGCTGGATGGATTCCCTCGCCTTTCAACAACATCCAAAGCTGCAGAAAACACTATCAACTCTCTGGTGACATAGCTCAGCGTTCAACGAGAAATGCTCTCAAAGCTGAAAAGAATCCATCAACGCCACTGTAAGAGGCAAACCTTCCATTCATCAATGGGAGAACTTACCACTCCAAGAGCATTGTGTCATCCGTGATGATTCCAGATGCACGCCAAGGTTGTATACTCGAAATCGAGATAAGAAGGGAATGAATGGTTATCAAAATTTTGTTCTGAACGACTTTTTGCAGAATTCACCAATGTCTGTCTGGGGATCCCATAGAGAAAAGATGAAGCTCAAAGCGACCTTCTGCACCCTGGATGGCAAAGACGCATGTGTGACACTAGGAGATAAAGGTTATCAAGCTCCGGGAGGAAAGGCAACTTCTTGCCCGGTTCCTAATCATTCAGCAGTCACAGCCTAAACTAGTTCCTCAGTTGTCCGGAAACCATTGGCAATTTTGAGATGGCTTAATCCACACCCAGGTCCAATGTGTTTGCACCTGGATGGATCACTTCTCATCCCAACAGACAAATCATCCATCATTCATGTTATAGAGGAGGCAATCCCCATCCATTGAGAGATTGACACATCATGCAGAGCAGCTGTTCAAGAACCAAAAGTGACATTGACCCCAATAACACCTAGCGAGGCAACAACACCAGGAGACACACACAATCTCCTTCCTGAGCATTCCTGATGATTCTTTTGCTGAACTCCGTGATCGTAGCATAATCATCATTGACCCAGGATGGCAGATGGTGATCAGGTCCATGAAGAAAAGTCCAGACATGAAGAATGTTCCTTCAACTTCAAGAATGCAGCTTTGTCAGAAGAATAACAAGGATGGTAAGAAGCTTATGGTGAAGCCCATATAATATTTGACAGATATGACATCACTCATTCAGCTTGAAACATGAAAGACGAAGACCAAACAGAGCACTGGGAAATGAGATGGAGTTCGCAGTCCATGATGAGATGGCTATTGCAAAGGTCACACTACAAAAGGAGCTGTTGTCAGCACCCAAAACTAAAAGCACTCCTTTCCAACATTCTTGGTGATGCTATACCTTAATGTATTCAAAGGAGTCAAATATGAAGGTTGTTGTTGTGAAAAGCACAACAGTCCAAGTCAACTACCCTCACTCCTTAACAGATGTGATGTCCACTCCACAACCACGAGGAGGCTGACACTCTGATTCCTTTACATGCCGCTCCATGCCATTGGGTACCTCCACTGTTAGAACATTGATGTGTGGGTCACCTGACACTGATGTTCTGATCTTGTTGCGCTGGATCTTGTATGTGGCTAATGGTCGACTAGGGACATTCACTAAGCTCCAGTTGCTGACTGGAAAAAGGTAAAACTCCTTAGATCTATTAACATTCAAGACAGTGTCCAGGCATTGGTCAAGAAAAGTGTCGAGGTCTCATTGGTCTCCACAACTTCACTGGTACGCAGACTGGGGTGGGAAATTTGTGGGAATTTCAGAAGACCTGGATCACTTCTTACCTAGAATTTGCCAGACAATGACCCAATCATTTCTGTTTCAACAACTCTTAGAGGAAATGCGTTAACGCTTGCAAACCACGAGCGCTCGCCGGATGGTGAGCTGCCTGAAAGAAGTGCACGCTTTCTTGAAGTTCATTAATGCTCAGTATACAGTCCTTTATTTAACCACAATACCAGCTCTGCGTTGAGGAGCTGTTCGGTCCCAGAAACTTAGAGGAGAAACTTCCTCCAACAAGAAGAACACTGATTGCCACATTATCCGCACTTTCAACTTTTGTGGCTATGCGGGACAAATCCTACACCTACACCTCACCCCTGCCTACCACCACTAGAGGGAGAATGGATGGATATTTGTAGGAAAGTATGTCCCAGTCCGGTGCCTCTACAAGCCAGCTCATCTGCTGCCCATAGAACTCGTGAAATGTGGTTGTCGGACATCAATGTAAAAGTCACTGTTCTTGCCAAAGAACAGCCTTTCCTACACTGCACTCTGCAAGTGTTACAGTAACGATTGCAGTAACTTTCGCATGAAGGCAAAAATGATAGATGAGGGAAAGGATTCACAGGGCATGAGTCTAGCTAAATGTGACATAGACTGTTAAAATACTGACAAAATAACTTAATACTTGAACACCAACTCCCAAGTTTTTTGCTTTGACTCTGCAGATATAAATTTGTATACCTTATCTTGTAATTTTGATTGTGAAAATGTAATATTGCTTTAAGGAGTTTTGAATGGTGGTGTACATACTGTGCTTAACTGCTATCCTGGAGTTTTCCCAACAACTTGCATCCAGTCATAGTTTTACAATGACACCTTTGAATGCATATGTGTATAATGTTAGTCCTTATAGTATGACCAGTAATTATTTTATTATGCTATGTGAAAAGTCTTGTATCTTTCAGTGGATTTAATTGGTAAGTATGTCCAGCAATTCTACATTAGGCGTTTGCAAATTATTGGTAATTTACAATGATTTTTCATGAATATTTTTGTTTTCTTAAATTGTATTGCTTATAACTTGAAAAAAAAAGCATGCTTGCAAACTAAACATATTTTTTGTATTGATATCCATAGCAAAAACATTACCCTGCAATGAAAAGAGTTGGTTTTACATGAATGGAAGATTTACATCACACTACTACATTTGCAAACTTGTTGAAGCGCGCTCATTCTGGGTGGACTCTCAACATCTGTCACAGGTTACGTCACTAAAGTGAAAGCTGTGAAAATGCACATTCATACCAAATAATCACATGTATATGTGCAATTAAATAACTCTCACTTTATATTTTCCTTATTTGTGTTTGAACCCCAAATTATATCACATTAACCTTAGTTTATTACATCATCTTGACTTCCAATCGCTGTGACCTTTTTTTTCTTCCAAACGCTCAGAAATGTTGTAAAAACCCTAATATTGATCCCATCATCATTGAAACCGGTCGAGTATTTCCAGAGATGTGACTCTTTTGGAAACATCCAGGCTGACGGCGGCCAGCTGTTGGATTTTGGCTGTTACCATGGCTACGGGTGTCAGAAATTTATTTACCTATCATTTCCATTACCTTAAACCATGAGGAAGTGAAAGCACACACTATCTCAATTTGGGCATGAAATTCCTACGGAATTACATCTCCGTCTGCACTAAAGAGGGCGAGAGGGACGTGATGCCAGCCTGACTACGCACTGGCGCCATACCGACACTTGCATACATACGTCCACATACACACACATACCTATAAACATACATACACATTCATATATACATACAGACAGACAGGTAGACAGAAAGGTAGGGACACAAATGCACGTAGACATAAAACACACACACACACACACACACACACACACACACACACACACACACACACACACACACACACACACACACACACACATACACACACACACATTCACCACCCCAAACACACACATTTACCTTCTCCCCTTCCACGGACACATTCCCCCACTGCACACACCCCACACCCCCCTCTCCCCCACACAAACATTCACCCCATCCCCACCACATACACACACATTCAACCCTCCCTTCCCCCACAAACACAGTCCTCCCCCCCCCCCACAAACACAGTCCCTCTAAACCATGATAATTAGATGTGCTCAGCGAGGGCGCGTCCCATGTCAACACAACCCGCATGTACCGACTCGTGCATCTCCCCCGCACGTTTGGAGCAACAATACGTCTTGCACTCAACGGATGGAAGATACTACAGGACGATCGTTAGGGAGGAAGGACGCGGTACTTATAAACAGTGATAATCAGGAGGAATTAGCTGTAGGGCGCGTCAACTATGCTATATCACTTTTGTACAGCAAGGAGGCAGGTCAAGGACAAAAAACAATACAGGAACAGAAAAGCTCGCAAACGCAGCTCCGGGAAAAGAAAACAAGAACGAGAGGCCTAAAGAGAGGTCAAATAAGGGTGGAGAGGTGTCTTGATACTCTCCTCTGTAGACGCATAATTCTAAGAGATGATAAAATTAGTTGCAAGCAAGTGATATCCCTAGAAATTATTAGATACCAGAGGATGGTCATTAGCAGGAGGAACACGGTATTTATAAAGAGTGGTAATTAGGAGTACTTAGTGAGGGCGTTTGTTACGAAGTCGTCTCTACTGCATCACCTTGCCCTGTAGACGCATAATACTGAGATGATAATTAGTCTTAAGCAAATGATATTTCCAGGAGCGATGATTAGGAGTGCTCAGTGTGGGTGTGTCTGTCCTTGCAGGTCTTTGCGCCATAAGCAGAATGAAAAAAAAAAAGAATAAAAAGTCGACTATACTGCATCTCTTTACACAACAGAATCAAAACACTAGATGATAATTAGTTGTTAACAAATAATATCTCTAGAAATTATTAGGAATACGTAAGTAAGGGCGCGCCTCAGCAAGTTAACTTTACTGCCACGCTTTATCCCGTAGATGCGTAATACTAAGAGACGAAAATTAGTTTACACATGATAGTATATCTAAAAATGATAATAGGATATGCTTAGTCTAGGCGCGTCTGTCTTTGCAAGCCGACTATACTACATCCCCTGACACAGAAGATACTAAATACTAGATGAGAGTTAGCTGCAAACAAATGGTGTCTCCAGCAATGATTAGATAAACTCAAGTGTGGCGTCTTAGCAAGGAACAATAAGAGGAGAACAACAGCAAGAACAAGATGAACAAGAGCGAGAACTGGAAGAACAGGAACACGGAGAAGAAAAAAGAAAAACTAGACCAAGAAGAATAAGAATAAGAACAAGAAGACTAAGAAAACGAGGAAACAAGAAAATTAGTAGAAGAAAACAAGAAGGAAGAAAAACAAGAACAACAATAGATGAGAAACACTATACAACAACACCTCACCCTGCAGACGCAAAACACTAAGAGAGGATAATTACGTAAACAAATGATACCTAAAAACGAAAATTAGATTATACCCAGCGTGGGCGTGTCTCTGAAAGTCAAGTGTACTGTATCGCCTTACACATTGGTTGCAAAATACTTGATGAAAATTAACTGTTCGCACACACCTCTCAGCGAAGATAATTAGATATAGTCAGTGTGGCGAGTCTTTGCGAGTAGGGTATATTGCATCACTTGACATAGCACGTAGATGCATGTTACTAGGAGATGAAAATTAGTTGTTAACATATCTATATACAGTGATGAATAGATACACTCAGCGGGGGCGTGTCTTGGCAAGTCTAGTACGCTTAATCATCTTACACAGTAGATTCAAATGACTAGAAGATGAAAAATAGTTGTTAACACATGCACGATTTCAATAATGATAATCAGATATACTCCTCGTGGGCGCGTCTTTGTAAATCTAGTATAACAGGAGATAAAAATTAACTGTTAACACAGGCAAGCTCTAAACAATGATAGTTATATATACTCATCGTGGGAGTGTCTAATGTCAACACAATATCGAGTGTTCAGGATTGTGTTTACCTTCTCCAATACTTTCCAGCAGCCACTCGACGCATGATACTAACTGATGGTGATGGTGCAAACATTCGCTGATAAAGGGAGGGCGAGGAAGGAACACAATCGCAGGAGGAAATGATAATAATTGCAAGTCTTTTCATTTTTAAAACTGTGAATGGTACTGAAAATCGAGCACATGACATCTCAAAACAGTGATGATTGTGTGTACTCCGTGCTCGGTCAAGTCATATTGCGTGGATGCTTCTGAAATGAGTAATAAAGATACGTTTAAATAAATGCTTAATCACTGCAATCATAAAGTCTTCCTGAAAATTGCGAGGAAAAGTCTTCATTGTTCGTGGCGGTAATATATTTTTGGGTTAAGAGTACAAGCTTTTATATATTCGCTCGGTGAAAAACATAACTCTTCTCCCAATATGCTTCCGAAATGGGTAATAAAGATACGTTTAAATAAATGTTTAATCACCGTAATCTTAAAAGTGATGCTGAAAAGTGCGAGTAAAAGTCTACAATGCTCGTGGGTGTAATATATTTTGGGGTTAAGAGTACCAGCTTTTATTTATCCTCTCGCTGAAAAACATAACTCGTCTCCAGGTATTTTAAGAGCTTGTTTACACTCGTTTTCGCCGTCGTATATTGAGGTCAGTGTGTGGGAACATTGTGCAACGCGTCTGGCTGTACCTCGCCCTGCCTCGGCCTTGTCCCTCAGCCAGATACCCGGTGAGCCTCCCTAACCTAACCTGAGCGCGTTCTCCCTATCTCTCTACTGGTATGTGGCGGTACTCTTGAACAGGGAAGCTTGCTTTAGGTTATGTTAGGTTGGGAGTCATTTAGGTAGTTTTGAATGCGAATCACAATGAGAGTATTTTCCAGAACAACCTGTGGTTAGTTTCGAAGCTACAGCCGAACATTTTACTCAGGGACCACAGACCAGTTCAGAGAGTCAGACTAGGCACCCCCCCCCGCCCTGAACAACACCCAGCACCCTGACCCACCCTGACCCACACCTCCAGCAGCTCTCCCCGACCCCCCAAGGCCCCTAACTAGCTCCCCTCACCCCAATCCCTTGTTATGCGACACTTGCTTTCTGTCTATTAACTGGCTCTCATCTCTTCCTTCCTGAGACCAAGATCAATAAATCTGCATATTATTTCAGGGGATTACGTGTCACTCCTGCAGCTGCTTAGTTTGGCTGATGTGTGTGTGTGTGTGTGTGTGTGTGTGTGTGTGTGTCTGTGTGTGTGTGTGTGTGTGTGTGTGTGTGTGTGTGTGTGCCCCTGCCCTGCCATGCAAGCAGCTCAGGACCCTCCGCCCTGGGTTCCGATTTAACGCTGTAGTAAATTAGAGAGAAGTCTAATGCTTGGCCCGGATCGCCGCTAAGGAGGGCGTGTGTCTGGTCCCTGCTTGTCGGGCGTCCATCGGCGGGTCTGTGTTCGCGGGCAGCTCACTCATAAGGCGACGCGTGGCCTTATATGAGACCCGCTGACCCCGGGGCCGAGGGAGGAGGCTGGCCAACGACCCCCGGGCAGCCAGAGGGTCAAGCACTGCTGGGTAACGCTGCGGCCAAACACGGCATCGCAGTCTTATTAAACATTTCCTGCCAGCCGGGCGCGAGAGCAGACCGGATTATAGAAAAAGCTGAGGTTTTTTTTCGTGTTTTGAGAAGCGTTTCGAAAGAAGTGACGTGGTTTTTGAGGCGAGAAAACCTAATACATGCATTTCTTATTGTTTAGGAGCCTAAGTTGAAGGAGAGCTGTGATTTATGAGGAAGAAAAAGCAAATGCGTATATATGCATTCATGTTTTGCTTTTCAGAGTCGTTGTGAAGAGATGCTGAACTTTTGGGGGTGAGGGAGAAAGCAGAATAAGTGTGTGTCTCGCTCAAGTAAAGTGCTATCTAACTGAATTAAAGATAAATCTCAATAAGTACATTTTTTTTCTGTTTCAAGGACCAACTCATATAAATGCAGAGTTGTTTTGCTCTCCAGAACCGTTGTAAAAGAGATGCTGGGCTTTTGGGGTGTCGGGAGAAAGCCTTAAAAATGTGTCCCGATCAAGTGAAGATGAAACTATAATCTAAGTGGAAGGAGAGCTGTGGTTTATGATGAAAAAGGGAAGACCCACTCGTTGAAATGCAGTATATTAGTTTCCTCTCCAGTCATTGTGTAATGGCCCGAAAAGTACTACAATTGTAATGGTATTTTTCCCCATGTAAATAGAGTTAACCTGGGGTGTTTGCGCAACCAGTTATATATGTATGTGGGTTTCTCATGAGAGAGAGAGAGAGAGAGAGAGAGAGAGAGAGAGAGAGAGAGAGAGAGAGAGAGAGAGAGAGAGAGAGAGAGAGAGAGAGAGAGAGAGAGAGAGAGAGAGAGAGAGAGAGAGAGAGAGAGAGAGAGAGAGAGAGAGAGAGAGAGAGAGAGAGAGAGAGAGAGAGAGAGAGAGAGAGAGAAAGAAGTTTGAGAGAGAAGGGAGAGAGAGAGAGAGAGAGAAGAGATGGGTGTTGAAACAAAGAGGCCTGTTGTGCTCCCATATCTCCCTACAATCTGTAGTGTCAACAAAATTCAGAGGTGTCAGGGTCAAAACAGGGTATCGTTGCCAAAAGTGGTCAATCTGCCTTCTTTTAATTATTGCAGGAGAATGGTAAATATTTATAATGGAAATAAAATACCAGAGACCTTATATTGATATTGGAGGCCTACCAAGGAAATCTCAGGTCTCAAGCAGGCCTAACCTGCGGTCAGTTTGTCACCCGTGACGTCACACCAAGGCATTTTGGGGCTGAGACTAACGCCCTTCCTCGCACTAGGTTGTGGGAGCGAGCTCATTCTCACGAGCGACATCGCCCCTTTCAGGTGAGGAAAGAACTGTTCACGGTCTTCAACTCACTTTGGCTATAATACTATAACTGAGACTGATTCTCACGAGCGACATCGCCCTTTCAGGTGCGTCAAAGGCAAGCCTGACAGATGGGAAGCCGGGCGTCGTCCAGACCAAGGCCAACATGCAGCAGTAAACACTTTTGAAGCTGCGTTGTGGGGGATTGCCTGTGGCAGGGTGTGTGAAGAGAGGAAGGAAAGGAGAAGGCCAAAAGGGTGGTGTGTGTTGTTCTCAGGGGTAACAATGGATAAGCGCAAACACTCACTAGTTTAGTTAGGACTTAATTAAGGTGTGGAATGGTGGAGTCTGTGTTTCCCCGTGTGGGTGGAAACAATTATGTTGGTGCTACTTATTGCCATGTGTGCATGCTAGGTTAAGGTGTTAATGTTAACCTGTGTTCATGGTATTTACAAGTGTAATTAGTGATGTAAGCTAACCTCTAATAAGTGGACCCTGTCCTATGACCCTTAGTTCACCATCAGAATCCCTAAACAATAATTACCTCAAGTAACTTTCTTACAGTCGTGGTACCTATATTACTTGGACAGGTGATGATCCTGTGTGCGATAATGGTGCCTTATAAGACTGGGTGAATAAACTACTAATTTTACTCTGTGGTCTAAATGATCAATAATTAATTCTACTTTGAGGTATAATGAACCTACATAATTAATTAAAAAGAGTGCCCATGAACGGCACGACAATTGTGAAAGAGATGGTGGGCTTTTTGGGGTAAGGGAGAAAGCAGGATTAAGACTGTCCCGATCAAGTGAAGCGCTGTTGGAATTAAAAGATAAAACATGAGGAAGGAGAGCTGTAGTTTATGAATAGGGAAGACCCACTCGCAGTATTATTTTCCTCTCCAGAGTCATTGTGAAAGAGACGCTGGGCTGTTTTGGGGAAGGGAGAAAGCAGCATTAAGTCCGTGTTGTGTCCCAGTCAAGGTCTTATTTCAACATATCCCGCCGCCAGTGCACGAGAAAGCATCGAATCTATTATTATTATACAAATCAATGTTGCTTTTATTTATGTGGCCGAAACAATACACCTCCATATCACTGTTTTTAGATCTTATTAACATTCGCCTCCGCCCAGCGCCACAAGAAGAAAAAATGTATTAATTCATTTTTATAATTCAAATCGACGTGTTTTTCTTGTTATATAAAGCGGGGTATGTTTTGGTGTGATACGCTTCGGTGAGCAGGAAGAAAATCATATAGTTTCCCCTCCTAGTTTTTATTTTTTATTTTTTTTATTTTTTTACTTAAAGGAGGAAAGGAGGGACGGAGGAGAGACGGATGGAGGAAGGAGAGGAAGCGGGGGGAGAGAGAGAGAGAGAGAGAGAGAGAGAGAGAGAGAGAGAGAGAGAGAGAGAGAGAGAGAGAGAGAGAGAGAGAGAGAGAGAGAGAGAGAAGGAGGAGGAATTGCAATGAAAGAAGTTTGTTTCCTTTAATCTTACTTATTCATTTATTTATTTTATTTTCTATTATTTTACTTTATTTTATTCCATTTATTTTACTTTTTTTGTGTGTGCGTCATGAAAAGAACGTAGCCAGATGTATGTTTCCTTCAATCTTACTTAATCATTTATTTATTTTATTTTCTACTATTTTATTTTACTGTATTCCATTTATTTTACTTTTTTTGTGTGTCATGAAAAGAGTGTAGCCAGATGTACCCAAGGGCCAAAATATCGTAATGACCTTTAAACTGTCACCCACAACCGCATAAACCGCCACATTTTATTAGCTCCTACACGCCCTGGCTGACACATCTTCGCCTTTCCCTTCTCCTCCTCCTCCTCCTCATTCTGTTCTTATTATTCTATCTACATTCTTATCTCCAACATCTGTCCTCGTCCTTCATATATTGTTCCTTTCTCTTATTTCTCCACTTTCTTCTCTGGCTCTCTGTTCTCCCTTTCATTCGCTTTCTCGTACACTCCGTCTCTCCACCCGTCTATTATGTCTATTACGTCTATCCACCTTTTTGTTCTCTGTCCCTGCTTCCTCCTCTTTCTCTTATGTCTCTCTCGTCCCTTCTTTCCTCCCTCCACCCCTCTGTTTTTGCCTTCTCTCCACTCTTTCCTCCCACGCCAACCTCCTCCTTCTTTCCTCTTTTCGCTCTCTCCTTTCCTTCCTTTATCTCTCTGGTCTTTCTCTTCCTTTATCTTTCTCACCCCACCTTTATATTGGGAAGACTATAGATGGCAAGAAGGCAATGGGTGCATATGAAATGTCAGGTCAAGTACTGATTTCTATTTCTTTTTTTTCTATATTTTTCTATCTAACTGTCTATCTGTCTGCTTGTCATTGTGTCCCTTGATCTGTTTAGTTCTCTATTCCGTCTTCTATATATCTACCTAAACACTTCTATCGTTTTTTTGTTTTCTCTATTCCTTTCTTTCCAATATATTTCTATCGAACTATTTATCTCCTGGCAATCTATCTATCTATTTATCTATCTATCTGTATGTTACTATTCAACCTTCTACTTAATTATTTGTATCTATTTATCTGCCGCTAATATTCCTGCATGGAGGAAAAACAGCCGAGTATGAGGAGCTGAAGGAAAAGAGGTGCAGGAAAATGTTTATGCGCCATTCTATTTATTTCTCACTTTCGTACATTTGGTTTCATAGTATTGTTTCAAATTCATGCAAGTGTGATGCAAGAATTTTCCCAGAAAGACGATGGCGGTCTCAGCTTTTTTTAGATAATGAATGGCGTGGTCAGGAAACCGGGCGAGAGCGAGGTGAGTGAAGTCGTCGGTTTGGGACGAGCTGGGCACAGCCACGGCCGATGCAGGGCGGCTGACACCCCGGCACGAGGCAGCGGGATGGGGGACGCGCGCTCTGGCATGTAACTCTGAATGTAAAACTCTGTGATTCAAATATTACCTTCAGGACGATTTACTCATAGATAGAAAGGTTTTAAGTAATGTAAGAAATGTAAGAAATGCAAGTCCAGACAGCGAACTCAAGGCCCGGGTCTAAGGCCTGTCACAGGCTTTTGTGAGAAATCTTGCCCGAACAGGCACTGGTTCATTCGTCTGTAACATCTTCGGCTGTGTTTTCCATCTCGTCATTCATGCCAATGGCATCTTCATCACTGACATTTTCAATTGGCTCTTCTATCTCGTCATTCATGCCAATGGCATCTTCATCACTGACATTTTCAATTGTCTCTTCTATCTCGTCATTCATGCCAATGGCATCTTCATCACTGACATTTTCAATAGGCTCTTCTATCTCGTCATTCATGTCAATGGCATCTTCATCACTGACATTTTCAATTGGCTCTTCTATCTCGTCATTCATGTCAATGGCATCTTCATCACTGACATTTTCAATTGGCTCTTCTATCTCGTCATTCATGTCAATGGCATCTTCATCACTGACATTTTCAATTGGCTCTTCTATCTCGTCATTCATGTCAATGGCATCTTCATCACTGGCATTTTCAATTGGCTCTTCTATCTCGCCATTCATGTCAATGGCATCTTCATCACTGACATTTTCAATTGGCTCTTCTATCTCGCCATTCATGCCAATGGCATCTTCATCACTGACATTTTCAATTGGCTCTTCTATCTCGTCATTCATGCCAATGGCATCTTCATCACTGACATTTTCAATTGTCTCTTCTATCTCGTCATTCATGTCAATGGCATCTTCATCACTGACATTTTCAATTGGCTCTTCTATCTCGCCATTCATGTCAATGGCATCTTCATCACTGACATTTTCAATTGGCTCTTCTATCTCGTCATTCATGCCAATGGCATCTTCATCACTGACATTTTCAATTGTCTCTTCTATCTCGTCATTCATGCCAATGGCATCTTCATCACTGACATTTTCAATTGTCTCTTCTATCTCGACATTCATGCCAATGGCATCTTCATCACTGACATTTTCAATTGGCTCTTCTATCTCGCCATTCATGTCAATGGCATCTTCATCACTGACATTTTCAATTGTCTCTTCTATCTCGCCATTCATGCCAATGGCATCTTCATCACTGACATTTTCAATTGTCTCTTCTATCTCGCCATTCATGTCAATGGCATCTTCATCACTGACATTTTCAATTGGCTCTTCTATCTCGCCATTCATGTCAATGGCATCTTCATCACTGACATTTTCAATTGTCTCTTCTATCTCGCCATTCATGTCAATGGCATCTTCATCACTGACATTTTCAATTGTCTTTCCATCTCGTCATTCACGTCAATGGCATCTTCATCACTGTCATTTTCAATTGTCTCTTCTATCTCGACATTCATGTCAATGGCATCTTCATCACTGACATTTTCAATTGGCTCTTCTATATCGCCATTCATGTCAATGGCATCTTCATCACTGACATTTTCAATTGTCTCTTCTATCTCGCCATTCATGTCAATGGCATCTTCATCGTTGACATTTTCAATTGTCTCTTCTATCTCGTCATTCATGTCAATGGCATCTTCATCACTGACATTTTCAATTGTCTCTTCTATCTCGCCATTCATGTCAATGGCATCTTCATCACTGACATTTTCAATTGGCTCTTCTATCTCGCCATTCATGTCAATGGCATCTTCATCACTGACATTTTCAATTGGCTCTTCTATCTCGCCATTCATGTCAATGGCATCTTCATCACTGACATTTTCAATTGTCTTTTCCATTTCGTCATTCATGTCAATGGCATCTTCATCACTGACATTTTCAATTGTCTCTTAACAATCGACATTCATTCCAATGGCATCTTAATCCCTGACATTTTCAATTGTCTTTTCCATTTCGTCATTCATGTCAATGGCATCTTCATCACTGACATTTTCAATTATCTCGTCATTCATGTCAATGGCATCTTCATCACTGACATTTTCAATTGTCTTTTCCATTTCGTCATTCATGTCAATGGCATCTTCATCACTGACATTTTCAATTGTCTCTTCTATCTCGCCATTCATGTCAATGGCATCTTCATCACTGACATTTTCAATTGTCTTTTCCATTTCGTCATTCATGTCAATGGCATCTTCATCACTGACATTTTCAATTGTCTGTTCAATATCGCCATTCATGTCAATGGCATCTTCATCTATGACATTTTCAATTGTCTCTTCAATATCGTCATTCATGTCAATGGCATCTTCATCACTGACATTTTCAATTGTCTTTTCCATTTCGTCATTCATGTCAATGGCATCTTCATCACTGACATTTTCAATTGTCTCTTCTATCTCGCCATTCATGTCAATGGCATCTTCATCACTGACATTTTCAATTGTCTTTCTCGCCATTCATGTCAATGGCATCTTCATCACTGACATTTTCAATTGGCTCTTCTATCTCGCCATTCATGTCAATGGCATCTTCATCACTGACATTTTCAATTGTCTTTTCCATTTCGTCATTCATGTCAATGGCATCTTCATCACTGACATTTTCAATTGTCTTTTCCATTTCGTCATTCATGCCAATGGCATCTTCATCACTGACATTTTCAATTGGCTTTTCTATCTCGTCATTCATGCCAATGGCATCTTCATCGTTGACATTTTCAATTGGCTTTTCTATCTCGTCATTCATGCCAATGGCATCTTCATCACTGACATTTTCACTTGGCTCTTCTATCTCGTCATTCATGCCAATGGCATCTTCATCACTGACATTTTCACTTGGCTCTTCTATCTCGTCATTCATGCCATTCAGCCTTGTGCTCTCCTGTTCCTTCCTCGCCATTTCTTGTGCCTGGATAACCCTATGCAGGGCGGCAGCTTCCTGGCGTGTTTTCTGGAGGGAGGAGGCAAGGAGAGCATTTTCCAGCCGGAGGTGTTCGCCGGCCCTTCGGTCCCTCTCCAGGGCAGCACGCAGCGGGAACGTTTCGTCCAGCAGTCCTGTGTGCTGCCGCTGAAGGGCGGCGTGATCCTCCTCCAGGGTGGCGTACTGGGTGGCGAAGACCAAGTGCCTGCCCAGTAGCTCCTGGTGGCGCTCCTGCAGCTGGAGGAGTCTCTGGCCCTGGGATTCCAAGGCCTTCCGCCAACTGTCCTGCTGCTGCAGGAGGCTTGTGAGGACCTCCTGATGTGCATTGCTCCTGCCCCGAAGGGCGACGGCGTCCTGTAGGCATAACCGGGCTATGCCCAGCAGCCTGGTCCTGTCTGACGCGTACGGACTTGTCGGGAAAAGGAGGACCCGTCCGGGCGGGACGTCGCCCTTGCTGTCCTCATCCTTGGCGAGGCCCACGGGTGCAATGACCCAGGACTCCTGGGCCAAGGTGGTCATCCATGACCAGCAGAGGAGGGCGAGGACCTGAACTAGACGCATAATGAAAGAGCAAGTGGAGCAACTGGAAATGAAAATAAGTGAGTGAGAGGGTGAGAAACAGAGAGAGCGAAAGAGGGATACGTGCCTGACACCGAAGACCGCATGAAAATAGGGAAATTTTGTGGAGAATAACTGTAGGGGAACAAAATAGACTTCAAGAAATGAGGAAAGATAAGTGAAGGATATGGGAGAGGGGAGAGCAGGCAGTGTATAGAAGAAATAGGGAGATGGGAAGAGAGCGAGACTTCAAACTTACTTCAGACACACCAACACACGACCTGGTCGGGCCGGCACACCTGTCCAACGCTTACCTGTCTGTCCTTCGTTTTCTTCCTCCAATCTTCTGTTCTTCCATTTATCTTCTCATCTCTCCATCTCTCCCTCCTCCTTTCTCCATCTCTTCCTTCGTTCCTCCTTTCCTCCCTCCATCCCTCCTTTTCTCCCTCCAATTCTTTTCTCTTCTCTCCTCTCCTCACGCCCTCCTTTCTTGGCAAATTTCACAGTCCCGCAAAAGAATAGCGTCGGACATTAATACTCTCTTGTTAAATCCGCAAAAATGATTCCGCGTTGGCTGCGTCCGGGAAAAGCTTTTGATATACCGACGCCCGTAAACTGGGGGAAGATGTGTATTAGCGTTGATCTCTCTCTGTCTCTGTGTCTCTCTCTCTCTCTCTTTCATTTTTTTTTCTTTCACTGTCTTTCTCTTCCTTCCATAAATGTTATCTCTTGTTCTTTTTCTTAATTCTTGTTCATTTCTTTACTCATTCTTTTTTTTTTTATTTCTTTTAAATGTTTCGTTTTCTTTGATCACTTTCTTTTCTGTTTACTTACTTCATGGTCTTTCTTTCTTCCTTCCTTCCTTCCTTCTCTCAGTCATTCCTCCCTTTCTTTCTTCCTTCATTCATCTCCTTCTTTCTTTCTTCCTTCCTTTCTTTATTTTTCTCTTTCTTTACTCCGCCCATCTACACAAAGGCTGTCTCACACACACACACACACACACACACACACACACACACACACACACACACACACACACACACACACACACACACCTGGACTAATTTAGAGGCAGGTATGCACGCCTCTCATCACCAGGTGTACGCTGCCGACCTTCCTTTCTTCCTTCCTTCCCGCCGCTATTGTATTGAAATGAGCGGCCCCACCACAGACCCCATCCCTGCCGCGCCCGCCCCAAACATCCTCCTTATATCTATCCTCTTGCTTCCCTTACTAATCGTCTTTGTCATCGTCGGTGTCTTTCTACTGGTCTTTGTTTTCACCCTCGTCAGACTCCCTTTCTTATCCTGCTACTTGTCTTTCTATTCGTCCTCGTCCTCTACCTCGTCAGCGTTCTCTTACTCTAGTCATCGTTTTCAATCTTTGGCTACATCTTTTCCTCGTTAGACTATTTCACCCTCGTCCTCGTCTTCGTCCTCGTAAGCGTTCTCGTTTTCATCCTCGTGAGCCTTCTTTTTGTCCTCCTCCTCGTCCTCATTTTTTTCCCTTCTACCTACTTCTGCTCCTCTGCTCTTTCTGCTCCTCTTCTTCCTCCTCTCTGTTCTCCTGTCCTTCCTTCTACTTCTCTTCTCCCTATTTTTTATCCTGTTCCCCTTCTACTCTTCCTTTTATGCTCTTCTACTCTTCCTCCTAGTCTCCTCTCCCTATTTCTGGTCCTGCTGTTTCTCCTAATCCTCGTTGCTTTCTTTCTGTTCTCCTGTTACTTCTCCTCTAGTTTCTCCTACTTATTTTCGTCTTCTATTTCTTTTTCTTCTTCTTCTTCTTCGTCTTCTTTTTCTTCTTCTTCTTCTCTTACTCTTCTTCTTCTTCTTCTTCTCCTACGTCTTCTTCTCCTACTTCTTCTTCTTCTTCTTCTTCTTCTTCTTCTTCTTCTTCTTCTTCCAAATCGTCCTTGTCGCCCTCGTCGTTCCTGCTAGTTATCTCCTTCCTTTCCTCCTTCCTCTTTCCCCCTCGCCCCTCTCCTCCTCCTTCTCCTCCTCGTCCATATCAAATTAACACACGGGTCATTTATAACTTCAAAGAGGCCATTACTGTTCTCAATAGCACAGGAGGAAAAAACTTACAACGACGATTACTTTTGTCTTTCAATATCAAATAAATACCAGACGCGGAGGCATTTATTTATACACGGGCGAGTCGGAATCACTTTGAGGATCACAACAATAAACAGAAGCGAGGAGAAGCTGTACCCAGGATGTCATGGTGGCCGCGTTGTCAGCTACGTATAGATCGAATGGAATTGTGGGTTGTATTTTTTTTTCATAATTTATTTCTTTAACTGTTGCTATTTGGGCTTCGTGGAGGAACGTGTGATTGGTAAAGGAGGATATTCGCAAAGGATCATATGACTAGCAAAGGAACATATCATAACATACCTATTTATTGATGTGTTTTAGTTGCACTCCATTATATATCAGTGGCCAGGAGAAAACCTAAACATACATATACCACGGGGCTACATAATTATCACATTCCTGCTCTCCAGTATCGAACGTTGGATCGTTACCAAGTTAAAGAATCGGTACTAAGGATCTGAGGAGAGGTGGATGGTGCGAGAAAGTTGTTTGATACGAGTGGAGTGGATGGAATAAGCGGTGAGTGGAGAAGCAAACAGAGTAGAGATTGATACTGTATTGTGGATGAGGTGAAAGTTATTTGGTGGAAGTATTGGTCACTGGAAGACGAGTGGTGAGTGGAGAATTTAAAAGTGGAAGGACAGTAAAACAAAACGAGAGAGCGAGAGTTGCAGGGAAGATTAGAGAAGTGGATGAGGGAATGGTGATACTGAGTGGATAGATAGGTGGAATGGATTTCAAAAAGAGTGGAAGGGAACGGACGCTGGAGACAGTACGATGGGGAGGGGGGTAGGAAGGAAATCAAAAGAGTATGTGGTGGTCGCGGTGGAGGGCTGTAGAAATAGCGGTGGATTTGAGGAAGGTAAGAAGATCAGGGGGTGACTAGGTGGTGGAGGAGATGGGAGGAAGGTAAATATTGGGTGGTGGATGGAGAATACAGGTGAAAAGGTGAGCAGAGAGAGAGAATGGGCAACTGTTGGCTGACCATAGTAATAGTGGAGTTTGGTAAGGTAAGGATCCGAGAGTGGAGATGATGGTTAGTAGCTGGTGCTGATGATGATAGAGAGGGAGAGAGGCAGGATGAAGGATATTGAGGTAGGGATTGGTGGAGGTAGTGTAAGGGAGGTAACGGCTAGCAGTATGGAAGGGGTGAAGGAGGAGGTAAGGAAGGGAGGTAGGATGAAGGATATTGAGGTAGGGATTGGTGGAGGTAATGTAAGGGAGGTAAAGCTAGCAGTATGAAGGGAGAGAAGGAGGAGAAGAAAGGGAGGTAGACGGTTAACTAAAGTGGAGTTGGGAAGTGGATGCATGGGGGGGCAGGGGAGAGTGGAGGAGATGAGGGTGGCTAAGAGGACACGTAGTAGTGGCAGGGGTGGAGTAGGTAGTGAGATGGAGATGGTTGGTAAATTGGAGTCGAGAATGGATGCTGCAGTGGTAGTGGAGGTGGCCAGGTGGTGGTAGTGGAAGCAGGAAGGGTAGGAGAGGGTGGTCGGGTGGGCGGGTGAGCGGGGCGGGAGAGGTGAGGGCGAGACAACAGGGTGAAGGGAGGAAGGGTAAGGCGTGTGTGAAGGGCTGGGGCAGGAGGGTCGAGCAGCGGGACGTTTAAAAACACTCCGGATTGAGTCTATGTTTGGAGACGCGGTGCCCCTCGTCTATCACTTAACCTCTCGCTGCTGGGCGTCGGGGATTCATTTTCTTGCTCTTTTAGGAGTCTGTAGGGGAGGAGGAGGAAGAGGAGGAGGAGCTAGAAGGAAGAGGAGGAGAAACTGCTCTTCGTCAATCTAAAGCAAAATGATGTTGACAAAGTGTGAGGACGTCCAACAAGGGAGTGAAGGAGCAGGAGGAGGAGAAGGAGGAGGAGGAGGAGGAGGAAGAGGAGGAAGGAGATGAATTGAAGGTTTGGAGGTGATGAAGGATGAAAGTATGATGAAGGATTGAAAAAAGGTAACGAGGAGGAGGAGGAGGAGGAGGAGGAGGAGAAAAAGAAAAATAATTAGAACGCAAACGAAAAAGGAAGTGAAAAACAACAAAAATAATCTAACTTTACAAACAAACAGAGAAAGAGAGAGACTGAACAAACGAAGGAGGAGGAGGAGGAGGAGGAGGAGGAGGAGAAAAAAAGGAAATTATATCATACAAAAGAAAGAGGAATGGGAAGAAAAGAAAAAAAAATATCCACATTAACAAATAAACAGAGAGAAAGAGAGAGACTGAGTAAGCGGAGGAGAAGGAAAAGGAAGAGGAAGAGGAAGACGAAGAAGAGTGAGAGGCTGCGAGGGTGTTGATGAGACGAGAAGATTGAGAGCTCATTCAGGACCAGCAAGACCTTGACAGCCGGAACAACACGATCAAGACAAAAAGTGAGGCAAAAAATAAGGCAAAAATATGATAGCTAAACACAAGGCTTAAAACCGAATGCAAGAGGATGCGAGGGACAAAAAAAGGGTTCCGATCGCCTTAATACGGAAAGTCGACTCTGAAACCAGTTCGTCATCGTCACTGGAAGAGGAGGAGGAGGAGAGTGAGGATGACCAGGAGGAGGAGGAGGAAGGGAAAACATGAAGGAGGAGAGGTAAAACAACAGAAGGGAGAGAGGTAAGTAATAAATGAGAGAGGAAAAAGATAGTTTAAGCAAAAGAAGAACAGGAACATGAAAACAAAGAAAGGGAGGCGGGGAAGGATGAGAAGGAGAAGGAGGAGGAAAGGCAAGCGGAGGGAGAGGAGGAAAACAGAGAGAGAGAGACAGTGAGCTTAACCAGAGATAAGAAAGATGAAAATAATTGAAATCGGGGCAAACGAGAGAAGACAAGAGGAGGAGAGAGAAAGGAAGAAGATAAGGGGGATAGATACGACAGACCAGAAGGACGGAATACACGAAAAGGGAGATGGAGGAAGAGAAGAATCAAGAACAATCAAAAGGAAGAGAGAAAACCTTAAGATAAGTATTTGCAGCAACGCAGAGAGGAGAAGGGAACACAGGAGGCTGAAGGGAGTGAAACACGAGAAGAGCAGAAGCAGGGAGAAGCAGAGAGGGTGAAGCAGGGAGATAGGCAAGGAAGGAGTAAGGGGGAAGGTAAAGACACACCAAAGAAGGGAAAGACAAGCAGCAGGGAGAGCAGGACAGGCGGGAAATACGAAAACAGGAGCAGAAAGCAGAAAGGGCGAAGCAAAGCAGAGAGGAAAGGAGAAAGAAGGCAAGGGCACCCCAAAGAAGGCCAAGATGAAGCAGAGGGAGAGCAGGACATGGGCAAGAAGGACGATTAAAGGAGGAAGTAGGTGAAAAGGTATTGGATGAACCTAAAGACGATGAAGGACAAGACTGAGGCAAGAAAGGAGGGAGGGAGGGAGGGGCGAGAACACTCCGGTGCGAAGCAAAAAAACATGAATGCCGAGAGAAGGGACATTGAGCCACACCGGTAGAGGAAACACAAGGACAAGCCAGGACAAGGAAACACAAGGACAAGAGGAAACACAAGGACAGGCCAGGACAAATAAACACAATGACAAGAGGATACAAAACAACCATGGAAGGATAAGGGCGGGAACGACAGGGAAAGGAGCATGAAAGGGCGGAGAAGGCAAACGAAATGCATGAAAAAGTGAGGGTGACTAAGGCAGGGGATGGAGAGGAGAGCAAGGTAGGGTGGCCTGAGGAAGAGGAAAGAGAGAAAAGAAAGAGAAAAAGCAGAGGAAAGGCAAGCAAGGGGAGGGGCAAGGGAAGAAGGGTTAGGCAAGGTAGGTTAGGTTAGATTAGGTTAGGTTAGGTTAAGTTAGGCGAGCAGGAGAGGGGTAAAGCAAGAAGGGATGGGCAAGGTAGGTTAGGTTAGATTAGGTTAGGTTAGGTTAGGTAAAGTTAAGTTAGGCGAGCAGGGGAGGGGTATGGGAAGAAGGGTTGGGAAGGATAGGTTTGAGCAAGGCAAGGCAAGGCAGGAAATCCACATGAAGACTGAGGCAGGAGCAAAATCAATAGCTAAGCATGGAAGGGCAAGGTAGGTTAGGGCAGGCAAGGGTAGGGTAGGGTAGGGTAAGGCAGGGCAGGGCAGGACAGGGTAAGACAGAGCACATCCAGACAAAATTACCCCTAGGGTCTTAAAAGAAATCAAACATCAAATTTGTAAACCGCTCTCCATCATATTCAATTAATCTTTAACAGCTGGAAAAGTTCCGTCGGATTGGAAACTTGCAAATGTCACACCAATTTTCAAAAAGGGGGACAAGTCTCATCCTGGAAACTATCGACCAATTAGCCTGACATCTATTGTTTGTAAGTTTATGGAGACTATCATTCGCGACAATATGGTGAAATTCTTCGAAGAAAATAATATAATAAATAATTCGCAACATGGCTTCCGTAGTAAACGTTCGTGTTTGACTCACTTACTTGATTTTTTCACTATATTTTTGAGGTGTTCGATGAAAGCAGATCAGTAGATATCATATATCTGGATTTTCAAAAGGCATTTGATAAGGTCCCCCACCAACGATTGCTTAGCAAACTACTGGCGCACGGTATCTCGGGTAACATTCACAATTGGCTTGTGGACTGGCTCTCTGAGCGGAAACAGAGAGTAGTTCTAAACGGTGTTACATCTAACTGGCTCGATGCCAAAAGCGGCGTACCTCAAGGATCAGTGCTTGGCCCCATGCTCTTCTTAATTTATGTTAATGATATCGATGATGGGCTCACTTGCAAAGTATCAAAATTTGCTGTTGACACAAAAATTGCTAGTAAAGTAACTGCGACACTCGACGAAGAAGCTTTGCAATCAGATCTAGATCGACTTGCACGTTGGGCCAATCAATGGCAAATGAAATTTAACGTTGACAAATGTAAAGTGTTGCACATCGGAAAAAATAGCAATCGCGTTCGGTACGTAATGAATGGTCAACAACTTTCTGCAGTAAGTAAAGAAAAGGATCTTGGAGTCACTATATCAAGCGATTTAAAGCCCGGTCAGCATTGTTCTGAGGTAGTTAAAACTGCAAACAAATTGGTTGGCTTCATCGGACGAGTCTTTAATAATAAATCGGAAAAAGGAATATTAAAACTGTATAATTCGTTGGTTCGACCCCGTCTAGAGTACTGTGTACAGTTTTGGTCTCCCTACTACAGAAAGGGCATAGAAAAGTTGGAAAGAGTTCAACGAAAAGTAACAAAGATGATTCCTAGGTTGAGAAATTTGTCATATGAACAAAGGCTAAAAGAAGTAAATTTATTCAGCCATTCAAAACGAAGAATGCGAGGCGATCTAATAGAAGTGTTTAAAATGTTCAAAGGATTCAGTGATATTAATGCGGAAGATTACTTTACAATTGATCGATCAAATAGAACAAGAAGAAATCACAATTTGAAGATAAGTGGTAAAAGATTCTCGTCGCACGAAGCTAAACACTTCTTCTTCAATCGAGTTGTTAATGTTTGGAACTCTCTACCTTGTGATGTCGTTGATAGTACAACAGTTACGGCCTTCAAGAATAGATTAGACAAGTGTTTTGAATCCAACCAGCAACTAAGATATTACTCATTGTCGTAATAACGTTAAGTTCTTTCGAATACTGGTGTCCTTGTCCGCTTTTATCGCCCGGTTAGTGGTAGCAGTAATGGTAGTTTTTTCCTCTTTCTTACATAAATTCCATGCAGTTTTTCCATGCTGCATGGTTCTTTTTCCTTTCCTGCCAGCTTTGGCTGGAGGGATGGGGGGGTGGGGAGGAGCCTTCGCCTTTGCTGTCCTTCATCTTCCACCTTTGATTAGATAGTTAGTGTAGCTTGTCACAAACAACCTCGTAAGGACCAGCAGGTCTGCTGTTGTTTGTTCTTCCTTTGTGTTCCTTTGTGTTCCTTTGAGGAAGGAGCGAAATCAATAGGGAAGCAGGGATGGGTAAGGTAGGGTGGAGCAGGGTAGGGTAGGGCAGGGCAGGGCACGGCAGGGTAAGGCAGACAACATGCAGACCGAGGCAGGAGCGAAATCAATAGGGTAGCAGGGATAGCCAAGGTAGGGTGAAGCAGGGTAGGGTAGGGCAGGGCAGGGCAGGGCAGGGGAGGGTAAGGCAGACCACATGCAGGCCCAGACAAAGGCATCATGACGAGGCAGCGGGCGGACGAGGCGACAGCAGCGGTGCTCAGTAAACTTGTTCCCCTTTGATTAATGTCTTCCTAAAGTGTCGCGGGGATGACCACGCCACACCAAGCCATGCTGCGCCACACCAACCATACCACACAACACTACATATCACAGGGGACCACACAGCATCACACCAAACAACATTACCCCACACCACATAACACACCACACTCCAGACCAGACCACACCACACCACAACACACTATATTCCCTTCCAACACCACAACACACCACACTACATATCACAGGGGACCACACAGCACCACACCAAACAACATTACCCCACACCACATAACACACCACACTCCAGACCACACCATACTACAACACACTATACTCCCTTCCAACACCACAACACACTACACTACACCCAGCCACACCACAACACACTACACTACACCCAGCCACACCACACCACACTATGCCACACCACTCACCACACCACACTAGAGGAACGGACCATATTTCTGTGTCCGGTTGTGCCTCTCTCTCTCTCTCTCTCTCTATCTCTTTGTCTGTCTGTTTGTTTGTCTCTGTGTCCTGCTGACTGGTTGCTTGTGTGTGTGTGTGTGTGTGTGTGTGTGTGTGTGTGTGTGTGTGTGTGTCAGAACGTAATGAAAAAGTCTCCTCCTCCTCCTCCTCCTCCTCCTCCTCCTCCTCCTCCTCCTCCTCCTCCTCCTCCTCCTCCTCCTCCTCTTCCTCCTCCTCCTCCTCTCCTTCGCAATTTACCTGGAAAGAAATTAAGCTTCTCGCACCTCGACCTTACCTGACAATCACCATCTCTTCCTCCTCCTCCTCCTCCTCCTCCACCTCCTCTTTCTCTACAGCCTCCCTCTCACACCTCCTCCCTCTGGCAATACATATCCTCCTCCTCCTCCTCCACCTCCTCTTTCTCTACAGCCTCCCTCTCACACCTCCTCCCTCTGGCAATACATATCCTCCTCCTCCTCCTCCACCTCCTCTTTCTCTACAGCCTCCCTCTCACACCTCCTCCCTCTGGCAATACATATCCTCCTCCTCCTCCTCCTTTTTCTCTTATTGTTATTATTATTACGTCCTCCTCCTCCTCCTCCTCCTCCCTTCTTTTTTCTTCGTCTTTTCTTCTTTCTTCTTCTTCTCTACCTTTTCTTTGTTTCCTTTCTTTATTTTCTTCTATTTCCCTCTCATTTATTCTTCCTTTCCTTTATAACCTTCTTCGTTTTGCTTGTTTTCTTACTGCTATTTTTTTTATAATGTCCTTACTTTCCTTTCTTTTCTATCTTCTCAATCTTCTTTATTTCCTCTTCCTTTTGTTATTTTCTATTATTGTCATTGTTCTTATTCTTCTTTTTCTTCTGTTTCCTATCTTATTTCTTCTCCTCCTTCTCTCGGGGAATGACTTTTTCTTCTTTCTCTCTTCTTCCTATTATAATGTTTGTTATTGATAATGTACTTTTTTTTAATATTCTTACATTTTTTTTCATATTTTTCTCATTTCTTCTCATTCTTCTGCTGCTTCTCCTTTGGTACTTCTCCTCTTCCTCCTCCTCCTCCTTCTCTTCTTCCTCCTCTTACTTTTCTTTCTTTTTAACCTCCCTTCTCTTACCTCTTTCTCTTGTATTAGGCAATCTCTACAATCCTCCTCCTCCTCTTACTTTTCCTCACTTTCTTCTACACCCGAACTACAATCTCCTTCCATCTCTTGCTCCTCTTTTTCTTCAACCCGCCAAACTGTGATCTCCTTTCTAACCTACCCTTACGTCTCTCTTTCTACTTAACCCGCTTTTATAATCTTCATCTCCTTGTCATCATCCAGCACCAGAAGAGCCCCAAGCAGCATCTCTTCCCACGTACACACCAACACCATCACCTCCGCCGCCACCACCAGCACACGTAGCTAAACCGCAGGGTGAAGGAAGCTGAGGTAAGGCACAGCGCTGAACACTTAGTGGCCGGGCGATTAAATAAAGCGCGGCATTAATCAGATAATAAGCTTTTTTCTGGCCCTCTGTCTCCTCCGCGCCATTAATTACTCGTTAAATGAGCGACCCTGAGAGAGAGAGAGAGAGAGAGAGAGAGAGAGAGAGAGAGAGAGAGAGAGAGAGAGAGAGAGAGAGAGAGAGAGAGAGAGAGAGAGAGAGAGAGAGAGAGAGAGAGAGAGAGAGAGAGAGAGAGAGAGAGAGAGAGAGAGAGAGAGAGAGAGAGAGAGAGAGAGAGAGAGAGAGGAGAGACAGAGAGAGAGAGAGAGAGAGAGAGAGAGAGAGACTTGAGAGAGAGAGAGAGAGTGCGTGGAGACATGATCGAGGTTTATAAATGGATGAAGGGCTTTAATAAGGGAGACATTCATAAGGTTTTGTTGGTAAGAGAACCGGGTAGGACACGAAGTAACGGGTTTAAACTGGATAAATTCAGATTCAACAGGGACATAGGCAAAAATTGGTTTACTAATAGGGTGGTGGATGAGTGGAATAGGCTTAGCAGTCATGTGGTGAGTGCCAATACAATTGTCACATTCAAAAATAGACTAGATAAATTCATGGACAGCGATATTAGGTGGGGTTAGATACACGGGAGCTTAGGGTCAAAGGAGCTGCCTCGTACAGGCCTACCGGCCTCTTGCAGACTCCTGCGTTCTTATGTTCTTATGTTCTTATAACCACAAAGTCGTCCCGCGGCGCACAACACACATATCTTTTGGGGCCCGCGCTGCATCTGGTCCGCTTAATGATACAATATAATCATACCCAGCAGGCCATAAGAGGCAGAGGCCGAGGCGCAGGACATGGATCAAGAGTGGTAGGAGACGCGTCGTAAATTATATGTGTTATGGTCTCTCTCTCTCTCTCTCTCTCTCTCTCTCTCTCTCTCTCTCTCCTCCTCCTCCTCCTCCTCCTCCTCCTCTTAAAAATCTCAATGCCACAGCCTACCTCTCCTCCATCCCTCCCTCCCAGCCTCCTCTCTCCCTCCCTCTCTCAGTAGGTGCGTGTCTTGTCAACATTAACCTCCAGCCAAGACTGCAGTCACTATCAACGAGGAAGGAATTATGATGATCATTTCCAGTGACTGTCGACAAGTTAGCGTCTGGCATGCTATAAGCGCCCCGCCCCGTCCCGTCCCGCCCCATCTCATTCCTTACCGTCTATTCTCGGGCTCACTGCGTCCGGGATACACTTGACGTTCAAGGGTGTTGAGGCTCTCTCAGACTCCCTTGAGCGAGCACTTGGTACCCTGAGGGATTTTTTAGTATAGGCGAGGGGGGGAGGAGTAATGGGAGCAATGGGAGGAGTAATGGGAGGGGACATCTAGCTCATAATATAACCAGGCAGCTTAGAAGTAATTCTAGAGGAGTAACAGAGGACGGGCTAAGAATCTTCTATACTAACAGCAGGAGCCTCAGAAACAAGATAGACTTACTAAGGGGTGAAGCTTGTTCAGAAAATTTTGACATAATAGCGATCACTGAGACATGGATAGACACTGCTAATAGAAATTTTAGATCAGAATTTGAAATAACTGGTTATCAGATGTTTCACAAAGACAGAAGGGGCAGAAAGGGAGGTGGAGTTGCGCTATATGTTAAAGACTCACTTAAATGTTTAGTTAACAACTCAGTCAAAACTAACATGGATTCAGAATCAGTTTGGGTGGACGTTTACAAAGGGAAAGAAAAACTAACTCTAGGAGTTATATACAGGCCACCCAACCTTAACAGGCAGGACACGAGTATATTACTACAGGAGATTGGCAGGGCGAGTATGAGTAGAAATGTCTGCGTAATGGGGGACTCTAATTATAGGAATATAGACTGGGAAGATCTAGTGGGTGACCTGGAAGCCGAGGACTTTCTTGAAGTTATACAAGATAATTTCCTTAAGCAGGTAGTTACTGAGCCTACCAGAGGAGATAACATATTAGACTTAGTCCTAACCAATAATGGGAACTTGCTACGTGAGTTGGAGGTGGGCGGAGAGTTAGGAAATAGTGATCACAGAACGGTTCGTTTTAGCTTAGACTGGGCGTTAAACCGCGATCCAAACCCAGTGTTAGTGCCAGATTTTAGAAGAGCAAACTACGAGGGGCTTCGAAGACATCTTGAAGGGGTAAACTGGGATAATTTAGGGATTCATGAGGGCCAGAACTGCGGATTGGAGAGCCAGGAGAACCAGGTAGAAATGTCTTACAATAATTTAGTTAGAGTAATAGTAGAGGGGCAAGAACAGCATATACCACAGCGAACACTTAGAAAAGAAAACAATGATCCTAAGTGGATGACTCGTGGACTAAAACACGAGATTGGGTTAGAAAATAAAGAATGGGGAAACACATCTCAGGGGCCGGTACGTCGAACTATCTAGATTAGTTAAGAAAAACACCAGGATAGCAAAAAAGAACTATGAGATCAAAGTAGCAAATGAGGCGAAAAGTAATCCTAAGGGCTTCTTTCAGATGTATAGAACAAAAACACGGGAGAAAATTGGACCGCTGAAAACAAACACAGGGGAGCTAGTAGAACATTACGAAAATATGAGCACATTGTTGAACGACTACTTCCTTTCAGTATTCACACAGGAGGATCGAACGACTATACCGGAAAGAGTTCAGGTGTACGAGGGCGGGGATGGCGATAAATTGAGGGATATAATCATTACCAGGCAAGTAGTTCAGGATGAGATAGATAAGCTTAAGAAGAACAAGTCGCCAGGTCCTGACGGGATATTTACGAGGGTATTAAAGGAGTTAGGTGATATAATCAGTGACCCACTAACCGACATCTTTAAGATGTCGGTAAATACTGGCTATGTGCCGAGCCTATGGAAAGTAGCTAATGTGACGCCGATTTTTAAAAAGGAGGACAGGTCAGTTGCTTCAAACTATCGCCCAATTAGCTTAACATCGGTTATAGGGAAGATGCTGGAGTCCATAATAGCCAGGAACATTCGGGAGCATTTAGAGAAACATAGCTTAATTCACGACTCGCAGCATGGGTTCACAAAAGGTAGGTCATGCCTCACCAATCTCTTGTCCTTCTACAATAAAGTATTTGAGGCAGTTGACAGAGATGAAAATTATGATGTAATCTATCTTGATTTTAGTAAAGCGTTTGACAAAGTTCCTCACCAACGACTGTTGCTTAAATTACAGGCTCACGGAGTAGAGGGTAAAGTTTTGAACTGGGTCAAGGCGTGGCTTAGCAATAGGAAGCAAAGAGTGCAAATCAATGGTAAAAGATCTGACTGGGGATGTGTTACGAGTGGGGTCCCACAAGGCTCGGTATTAGGTCCACTTTTGTTTATTATTTATATCAATGACTTAGACACAGGAATTAGTAGTGATGTTAGTAAATTTGCAGATGATACCAAGATCGGTAGAGTAATTGAGTCGGATCAGGACGCTAGTATTCTCCAAGGTGAACTCAACAGATTATATGACTGGGCGGATAAATGGCAGATGGAGTTCAATGTAGGGAAGTGCAGTATTCTGAGTGTAGGTAGGAACAACCCCTCACATAACTATTGCTTAAATGACACTCTCATAAGTAGGTCTGGGTGCGAGAGGAATTTAGGGGTCTTAGTGAGCTCTGATCTCCGTCCAAGGGCACAATGCACTCAAGCTAGAAATCGAGCTAATAGGGTACTGGGATTTATTTCAAGGAGCGTAAGCAACAGAAGCCCCGAAGTCTTCCTCAAACTATATTTAGCATTAGTTAGACCTCATCTTGACTATGCGGTTCAGTTCTGGTCACCCTACTATAGAATGGATATCAAAATGTTAGAATCGGTGCAGAGGAGGATGACTAAGATGATTCAGGGGTTGAGAAACTTGCCATACGAGGAAAGACTCAAACAGTTAAACTTGCATTCTCTAGAAAGGCGAAGGGTGCGTGGAGACATGATCGAGGTTTATAAATGGATGAAGGGCTTTAATAAGGGAGACATTCATAAGGTTTTGTTGGTAAGAGAACCGGGTAGGACACGAAGTAACGGGTTTAAACTGGATAAATTCAGATTCAACAGGGACATAGGCAAAAATTGGTTTACTAACGGTGGATGAGTGGAATAGGCTTAGCAGTCATGTGGTGAGTGCCAATACAATTGTCACATTCAAAAATAGACTAGATAAATTCATGGACAGCGATATTAGGTGGGGTTAGATACACGGGAGCTTAGGGTCAAAGGAGCTGCCTCGTACAGGCCTACCGGCCTCTTGCAGACTCCTGCGTTCTTATGTTCTTATGTTCTCTTTGCTTTCTCTCTGGCTACCACTAGACCTGTCCTAACGTGAGGTTGTCAACATTGTTTCTCGCTTCCCATGTCATTGCTTCCAGTCTCTACGCCACTACTTCCTTCCTCGCTTTCTTCCTCATCTTTCTCTCTCTGGTTACTTTACTCGAATATGTATTTACTATCATGCCTTTGTATCCTCATTCCTTCCCACCCCATCTATTACCTTCCTGTCCTTGCTTTCTTCCTCAAAATTATGGCTACCCCACTCACTACCAATACTAATGTCTATCTATATTCATTCCTTCCCTCTTCCTCCCATCCCATCTCGTCTCTTTAATACTTCAGTTTTTCCTCATATGTGTATCTATTTCCTGTCCTCACACTTATATACATGTTCTATACTCGTTCACTTCCAATCGATCTTGTCTGTATCACTGTATCCTCGCTTTCTCCATGTCCTTCCTAACACCTCACCACACGGCAGCATCCCTCAGTGTTTTGCCCTCAGAAGCTTATCCTTATATTACCTCTCACTCACACCCTCCCATCTCGCCTCCTCTCCCTCTCTTATGCCATCACTTCCGCCCACTCTCCCTCCCTTCATCCCTCACAGCCTCGATCTCTCTCTCCTTCTTGCCTAATAGCTGTCGTCACGCTTCGCTGCTCTCCCGTTCAAGCCGTCCTGATAGCAGCCCTCCCTCCCTCCTTCCATAATCACCCTTCCAGATACTACTTACAAATGCCTGTCCCTCCTGAACTGAGTCAAATGGTTTATTATACTCTAGTCCGTATCCGCACTTCCCTACCCTCTTTTTTATTCTTCATCAATGGGAACAGCTAAAGATCATAACACACAGAAAATCATAAGCCCGCTAAATGATGCTCTAGTAAAAGAGTGAAAAATAAAAGGCCAGAAGAGAGGTCTGTTTCGCACACACGGGGTCACATGGTCCGGTGTTTGGGGCAATAAGATCACTATACAATGTCGCATCGAAGTTCCCAGCGCAGTAATTCCTGGAAGCTAGAGATGAGACTTCAATTTTGATACACCTTCTTTGCACACATGTACGAGGAATCAAATGGCTCGGTGATTGGAGTTATTATAAGATTACTATATACTGCCGCATTGAAATTTCCAGCACAGCAATTCTCGATAGCAAGAGGATGAAACTTAAATCTACAGTTATGCCTTCTTTGAACACACGTACGGGGTATCAAATGGCCCGGTGTCTGCTTTTATTATAAGATTACAATATACTGTCGCATCGAAATATCCACCGCAACAATTATTGTCCATCTACTCGCTGTTCCACTACTTCGATGTGATAGGATACTAAAAACGTTCATTTCATGCTCACTTTTCGCTCACCTCTTCCCTTTTCTTTTTCTTTTGGCTGTTGTTTTGAAATGGGAGAATGAAAACAAAGCAGATAAGAAGGATATCGATCGGGAAGATAACTTGTTTTAGATTGAGAATGAAAGAAGAAAGGCAGATAAAAAGGAGATCAGGAA
>NW_026111812.1:67500-85000 GCF_024679095.1 Eriocheir sinensis
TTCAATGCGCGTAGCCTAAGAAACAAATTTGATGAACTGAGATGTCTTGCTTTAACAGAAAATTTTGACATAATTGCTATAACCGAAACATTTATCGACACCACAAATATTGATTTAAGTTCCGAATACAACATAGATGGCTACAGACTCTTCAATAAAGATCGTGTAAACCGTAGAGGCGGTGGCGTCGCCCTTTATGTCAAAAGCTATTTGCAACCCACTGACAAAACACCGGGAAACAGTAACGTTGAACATTTGTGCGTGCGAGTAAACATTGCAAAAGTCAACTTAAATATATCTGTCACCTACAGACCTCCCGGGCAATCACTCGATGACGACCTTGAAATGTACAGCGTCTTAAGGCAGTCACTTAATAACAGCGACTCACTGATATTAGGAGACTTTAACCTCCCCCATATCGACTGGGCGACACTGTCAGGTACAGAAGGCGAGTCACATAGAATGATCGAATTTCTAGAAGAAAATTATCTAAGCCAAATGGTTTCTGAGCCAACTCGACAAAATAATATACTCGACCTTGTTATAACGACCCAATATAACCTAGTCAGTAATGTCACGGTAGGAGAACACCTCGGTTCTTGCGATCATAAATTAGTGCGCGTCGACATTAAAGCTCAATCATCAGTGACTGAAAATAAAGTAAAGGTGCCCAATTTCAAAAGAGCTAACTTCGTAGAAATCCGACAAAAACTAACAGAAATACAACAATCAGATGACGGCAACGTAGAGGAAGCCTGGCTAAGCCTTAAAAATCACTTACTCACTCATCAGAAAACATTCGTCCCCTTGTGCGAGAAGCGAATTAACACTAAAAAAAGCCCACCGTGGTTTAATAGCGAAATTAAACAATCAGTCAATGAGAGAAAATTGTTTTACAGGTTAAAGAAAGAACAAAGCACGCCCGAAAACATTAGACTTTATAATGATGCCAGGCGACGAGTAAAAAGACTAGTAGGTCAGGCAAAGCGTAGATACGAAGAAAATATTGCAGCCAACTGTAAAAATAATCCGAAATCTTTCTTCAGTTACATAAACAACAGAAAGGCGATCAAAAGTGGTATTGGACCTTTAACAAACAGCGACGGTGCACTAGTGACTGACAGCCAACACATTGCAAACCTCTTAAACAATTACTTTTCCTCGGTGTTTAATACTAACAGTCTTCCTCTCGCTACCACCAACACCAGTACTATTGTAAATCTCGAGCATGCATTGCCTAATTTTGAAATAACAACCGATGAAGTCCTTAAAGCTCTCCATTCACTTAAAACAAATAAAAGTCCTGGACCTGACAAAGTATATCCAACTCTGCTGAAAGAAACAAAGAGCGAAATACTCTCCTCCCTCACAACCGTATTCAATATGTCCTTGCGACAAGGCATCGTCCTTCAGATTGGAAAAAGGCTAACGTGACACCGATTTTCAAGAAAGGAGACAAAAAGTACCAGGTAATTACAGGCCCATTAGTCTAACTTCGGTTGTAAGTAAGCTACTTGAGGGCATAATTAGAGACAAAATTGTGAATTACCTTGAAAGCCACTCATTGATTGGGGACTCACAACATGGCTTCCGAAACAAAAGATCCTGCCTATCAAACCTATTAACCTTTTATAACGACCTCTTCACTGTTTATGACGTAACCAAATCACTGGACGTAGTCTATCTTGATTTCAGAAAGCGTTTGATAAAGTCCCGCATCATAAATTACTTTACAAATTAAAGCAAATAGGTATTGACGGTCAAGTAAACCAATGGATCGCGAATTGGTTGAGCAACAGACAACAAAGAGTAGTGATTGACGGATTTAACTCAGAGTGGGCGCCTGTCACTAGTGGCGTCCCTCAGGGCTCGGTCCTTGGCCCAGTGCTCTTCATTATTTACATCAACGACGTGGATGTTGGACTCAATAACCGCATTAGTAAATTTGCAGACGACACAAAGATTGGCAACTCGGTTCTCACTGACGAAGACAGGCAAAGCCTCCAAGAGGATTTGCACAAAATTTCAGCTTGGTCGGATAGATGGGAGATGCCCTTTAACGTAGACAAGTGCCAGGTCCTTCAAGTTGGAACGAGGAATAAGAAGTTCGAATACGAAATGCGCGGCGTTAAACTCAAAAGCGTTCAATGCGTCAAAGACTTGGGTTAAAAATCGCGTCAAACCTCAAATTCTCACAGCAATGCATCGATGCAGCAAATAAAGCGAACAGAATGTTGGGCTTCATTAAAAGAAACTTTGTATTCAAGAATAAATATGTAATACTCCCGCTCTACAACAGTTTAGTCAGACCCCACTTGGAATATGCGGTACAGTTTTGGTCTCCCCACCATGCAAAGGATATTGCTAAATTAGAAGGTGTTCAGCGTCGGGCAACGAAAATGATCCCTTCCTTGCGCAACAAATCCTACGAAGAAAGGCTTTCTACCCTTAACATGTTCTCTCTAGAGAAACGTCGCCTCCGAGGAAAACTGATCGAATGTTTTAAAATACTTAATGGTTTCACGAATGTAGACAGATCAACATTGTTTATGATCGATGACACTTTGCGCACGAGGAACAAAGGCGTAAAACTCAGATGTAGACAAGTAAATTCAGACTGCACCAAATTTTTCTTCACCAACGTTGTAGTGCGAGAATGGAATAAGCTTCCACCGTCAGTGGTCCAGTGTAACACGATTGACTCCTTCAAGAATAAGCTCGACCGTCACTTCCTTCACCTTAATATCAACTAGAGTAGAAATGCAACGTTTTGGAGTCTTCTGATTAATGTAAAATCACTTAGGTTTAAGGACAGACCACCAAGTCTGGACCATGGGGTCTGTGTGGTCTGATTTTCTATGTCAATCTATGTAAATCTCTCTCTCTCTCTCTCTCTCTCTCTCTCTCTCTCTCTCTCTCTCTCTCTCTCTCTCTCTCTCTCTCTCTCTCTCTCTCTCTCTCTCTCTCTCTCTCTCTCTCTCTCTCTCTCTCTCTCTCTCTCTCTCTCTCTCTCTCTCTCTCTCTCTCTCTCTCTCTTCGCTCCATCTGCCCCGTTTTGACCTAACCATTCTCTCCCCGCCTCGCCCCGTCCAAGTCCCCGCCCCATCCTGTGTTTGCCAAGCCCCGCCCTTTATGGTCCAGCCCCGCCCCGCTCCGCCCCGCCCCTATCAGGACCCAAACTGACAGGTATCATTCCCGTCGTGGTCATATCCGTGTTTGTCTGACTGCTTGACGCCCCGCCCCGCCCCGTTCCTGGCCGTCATTGAAGAGTCTTTTTCCACCGCCCCAGACTACAGCCATCTCGCCCCATCCTCTATTACTCAGTTTCATAATGCAGAGCGCTAACACTTCCATAGACACCCTTTTCTCCTCTTCTCTCCTCTCCTCTCCTTTCCACTCCTCTCCTCTCCTCTCCTCTCCTCTCCTCTCCTTTCCTCTCCTCTCCTTTCCTTTCCTCTCCTCTCCCCTCTCTCGGAAATGGAAAGCAAATCAATTATATTCTTGTAATGTTTAACGTGAAAATAGAAAATCCTTAAAATTGTATTCCTTGTTTTTTTTTTACGTGTGTTTGAAATCTTTATCTGTTTGGATGTTAATGTTGAGGCGAAGAAGAGAAATTGTCTCGAGTCACGCAAAGAAAAAAATAGATCGTGTACAACATCCAATATTTTAATGAACAATAAAAATATTAACTTACTCTTACATATATTAGGTACAAAATAAATAAAATAAATAAAATGCCTTGCCTAGCCTTATTTACTTATTTAATCTTTCTTTGCAGGTTACTAAGTAGTGTTTGCAGCCAACTTTACCTTAACTTTTCTTCCCTTATATTAAGTGAACATATATTTTTTTTATTTGATATATATAAATTAACTTTCATTTTTTTAATCAACGACAAAACGAAGACCAAAAGGATAGTTTAAGTGTGTGTGTGTGTGTGTGTGTGTGTGTGTGTGTGTGTGTGTGTGTGTGTGTGTGTGTGTGTGTGTGTGTGTGTGTGTGTGTGTGTGTGTGTGTGTGTGTGTGTGTGTGTGTGTGTGTGTGTGTGTTTTCGCGTGTAAAAGATAAAAATGAGGAAAATGAGTAAAAAGGACATGTTCGTATTTCAGGTCTCTTGCAGACTCCTGCGTTCTTATGTTCTTATGTACACACACACACACACACACACACACACACACACACACACACATACACACACACACACACACACACCGAGGACCTCCAACAACGAACATTATCCCCAGAAAAGACTCGCCATTATCAGCTGTTTTATTTCTTCCTTTTTCCTCATCGTGAAGTCCTGTAATATCTCACACGCATTTGCTTTTGAATTTTGGGTCCTTTTTGTTAAAACCTTTGTATTTTTATTTACAACGTTGGTGATTCTGAAACGTTTGATAATTTCAGGTTCTTTTCAGTTTTCGTTGAATTATTTGTTGTACTTAATAACGTTTGTGATTCTGAAACGTTAGATAATTATAGGTCTTTCATTTCATTTGGCTATAACAATTGTACCTATTAACGTTTGCAATTTTTTAACGTTTATATAATTATTTCTGAGAGTATTTGAGTTTTGTTAGTGTTGTATTTATATTTTTGTTTTGTTTTCCTACCATAATCACACCAACCACCACCACTACCACCACCACCACCATCACCACCCAATGTTGACCCCTTCCTATTGTATCACCAAAACACCACCACCACCACCATTGATGTTGACCTATCCTTACTGCATCACCGCCCCACCACCTTCACCACCACCACCACCACCACCATCACCACCTGACCATGTAAACCCCTTCCTAACCACCACCACCACCACCATTATCCATCTCCACCTCCCTTTCTTACCCATCACCACTACAACAGACCTTACCTTACCTAACCACCTCCCCTCCTCACTCCTTTTCCATCATCACCACCACCCACCACCCACACCACCACCCACCACCCTCAACCTTACCCCCTTCCACTACCACCAACTCCACGCCCTCGAAGATAACATCACTTGATTATTTTTTCCGCGCCGTGAAAAAGCAAGAAAAGGGAGATAAAATACAGCACAGAAACGCTTTGCTTCGTATTTCTTTTAACGATATTCAGATTCCTTGACCGAGACTTCCTTCTCCTCTTCTTCTTCTCCCTCCTCCTCCTCCTCCTCTTCCTCCTCCTCCATCATCTGCCCCGCCAGAAACAACGACAACAACAAGAAAGCGATCGTATCTCTCCTCCCCGTCGACACCTCGCCACACACACACACACACACACACACACACACACACACACACACACACACACACACTTGCAGAAACACACATCTTCAACACGAGAAATATTAGCGCTCTCCTCCCCCCCACTCACACACACACACACACACACACACACACACACACACACACACACACGATAAATATTAGCGTCAAATAACTCAACAGGAACCTTCTTTACCACATGTACTGAGAGAGAGAGAGAGAGAGAGAGAGAGAGACACACACACACACACACACACACACAAACACATAGTCTAAAAGTCACTCCATGTGTGTGTGTGTGTGTGTGTGTGTGTGTGTGTGTGTGTGTGTGTGTGTGTGTGTGTGTGTACCCGAGCGAACGCTCTTAAACAGCCATATGCATCTGTGCATATGAGATGTAAAGCGTGTGTACATCTGTGTAAGCATAAGTGTGTGTGTGTGTGTGTGTGTGTGTGTGTGTAGCCTGACCTTGTATCCCGTAACCCGCCCACCACGAGCGGCCCGGGGATCACGACGCCCGCCCTTGCTCGCTCTCTTCCTTGCTCTTTTCTTCTCTTTTCTTCCCCTGTCTTCTCTTTTCTACTCGTCTTTTTCTTTTCATATCTTCTTTCTTTTCTTTTTTTTCTTTTCTTCTTTTCTCTTGGCTTTTGTTTTCTTCTTTCCTCTCCTCTTTTCTTCCCTTTTCTTCCATTTTTTCCTTCCCTCTTCCTTGTATTTTCTTCTTTTTACATCTTCTTTCTTCTTTTTTCTTTATTTCACTTTTTCTTTCTTTTCTTGGCTCTTTTGGGGGGATTTTCTTTTCTTCTTTTCTCTCTCTCTCTCTCTCTCTCTCTCTCTCTCTCTCTCTCTCTCTCTCTCTCTCTCTCTCTCTCTCTCTCTCTCTCTCTCTCTCTCTCTCTCTCTCTCACATAGATGGCTACAGATTCTTCAACAATGATCGTGTAAACCGTGATCGTGTCGCCCTTTTTGTCAAAAGCTACTTGCAACCCACTGACAAAACACCAAGAAACAGTAACGTTGAACATTTGTGCGTGCGAGTAAACATTGCAAAAGTCAATTTAAATATATCTGTCACTTACAGGCCTCCGGGGCAATCACTTGATGGCGATCTTGAAATGTACAGCGCCTTAAGGCAGTCACTTAATAACAGCGACTCACTGATACTAGGAGACTTTAACCTCCCCCATATCGACTGGGCGACACTGTCGGGTACAGAAGGTGAGTCCCATAGAATGATCGAATTTCTAGAGGAAAATTATCTAAGCCAAATGGTTTCTGAACCAACTCGACAAAATAACATACTTGACCTTGTTATAGCGACCCAAGATAACCTAGTCAGTAATGTCACGGTAGGAGAACACCTCGGTTCCTGCGACCATAAACTAGTGCGCGTTGACATTAGAGCTCAAACATCGGTGACTGAAAATAAAGTTAAGGTGCCCAATTTCAAAAGAGCCAACTTCGTAGAAATCCGACGAAAACTAATAGATATGCAACTATCAGATGACGGCAATGCAGAGGACGCCTGGCTAAACTTTAAAAATCACTTAATCACTCAGCAGGACACATTTGTACCCTTGTGCGAGAAGCGAATTAACACTAATAAAAGTCCACCGTGGTTTAATAGCGAAATTAAACACTCAGTCAAGGAGAGAAAATTGTCTTACAGGTTAAAGAAAGACCAAAGCACGCCCGAAAACATTAGACTTTACAATGATGCAAGGCGACGAGTAAAAAGATTAGTGCATCAGGCAGAGCGTAGATATGAAGAAAATATTGCAGCCAACTGTAAAAATAATCCGAAATCCTTCTTCAGTTACATAAACAACAGAAAGGCGATCAGAAGTGGAATTGGACCTTTAACAAACAGCGACGGTGCACTAGTGACTGACAGCCAACACGTTGCAAACCTATTAAATAATTACTTTTCCTCGGTGTTTAATAATAACAGTCCTCCCACCACCACCACCAACACCAGTACTAATGTAAATCCCCAGCATGCATTGTCTAACTTTGAAATAAAACCCGATGAAGTCCTTAAAGCCCTCAAATCACTTAAAACAAATAAAAGTCCTGGACCTGATAAAGTATATCCAACTCTGCTGAAAGAAACAAAGAGCGAAATACTCTCCTCCCTCACAACCGTATTCAATATGTCCTTGCGACAAGGCATTGTCCCTTCAGATTGGAAAAAGGCTAACGTGACACCGATTTTTAAGAAAGGAGACAAAAAAGTACCAGGTAATTACAGGCCCATTAGTCTAACTTCAGTTGTAGGTAAGCTACTTGAGGGCATAATTAGAGACAAAATTGTGAGTTACCTTGAAAGCCACTCATTAATTGGGGACTCACAACATGGCTTCCGAAACAAAAGATCCTGCCTATCAAACCTATTAACCTTTTATAACGACCTCTTCACTGTTTATGACGTAACCAAATCACTGGACGTAGTCTATCTTGATTTCCAGAAAGCGTTTGATAAAGTCCCGCATCATAAATTACTTTACAAATTAAAGCAAATAGGTATTGACGGTCAGGTAAACCAATGGATCGCGAATTGGTTGAGCAACAGAAAACAACGAGTAGTGATTGACGGATTTAACTCAGAGTGGGCGCCGGTCACTAGTGGCGTCCCCCAGGGCTCGGTTCTTGGCCCAGTGCTCTTCATTATTTACATCAACGACGTGGATGTTGGACTCAATAACCGCATTAGTAAATTTGCAGACGACACAAAGATTGGTAACTCGGTTCTCACTGACGAAGACAGGCAAAGCCTCCAAGAGGATTTGCACAAAATTTCAGCTTGGTCGGATAGATGGGAGATGCCCTTTAACGTAGACAAGTGCCAGGTCCTTCAAGTTGGAACGAGGAATAAGAAGTTTGATTACGAAATGCGCGGCGTTAAACTCAAAAGCGTTCAATGCGTCAAGGACTTGGGGGTCAAAATCGCGTCAAACCTCAAATTCTCACAGCAATGCATCGATGCAGCAAATAAAGCGAACAGAATGTTGGGCTTCATTAAAAGAAACTTTTTATTTAAGAATAAATATGTAATACTCCCGCTCTACAACAGTTTAGTCAGACCCCACTTGGAATATGCGGTACAGTTTTGGTCTCCCCACCATGCACCATGTTTACTCAACAACTTTTCTGCTCTTTATTTCTTTCCAAACGTTTCTTTCACAACGTTTTTCACTCCTAACTTCCATTGTCTGCTAAACGTTTTTTCATACCTCTTTCCCGTCCAAACGTTTATTTTTTCAGTTTCTTGTTTAGTTCCATGCAGGTGTTGTTTGTACTAAGGATTTTAAACACTTTACTTAATATACATTACAATACGTACACTTAATATTTTACTTTATATTCTGGTATTCTTAAATTTACTCTCAACGTTGGTCAACATTTGTTTGCCTGTACGAGATGATTTCGTGGATCTTAAAGCAGTGTTAGTTTTGTATATATGAGTCCACCCGATTAGCACTTAAAGAAATAGGACCGTGTATAGCATTCAACAGAGTAGTATCCATAGTGGTAGTCAAACAGGAGTAGTAGTAGCAATAGTAGTAGTAGTAGTAGTAGTAGCAGCAGTAGTAGTAGTAGTAGTAGTAGTAGTAGTAGTAGTCGTAGTAGAAGTAGTAGTAAAAGTAGTATTAGTAGTAAAAGTAGTAGTAGTAGTAGTAGTAGTAGTAGTAGTAGTAGTAGTAGTAGTAGTAGTAGTAGTCGTAGTAGAAGTAGTAGTAAAAGTAGTAGTAGTAGTAAAAGTAGTAGTAGTAGTAGAAGTAGTAGTAGTAGTAAAAGTAGTAGCAGTAGTAGTAGTAGTAATAGTAGTAGTAGTAGTAGTAGTATCTAACTATCCGAGTACTATCTAAAACTATCTAAGCACAAATTTTACCTCTTTCAAAATCTACAGGTACAATTTGAACAATTAATTTTTCACGTGGCCCAAGCACGAAGTCTTTACAAGCACTTTACGTTAACTCGACAGAACACTAACGAGCTGCCTGGATAATAAATCACAGCACGAAAGGTAAAGAAAAATACGGCGACACTCTTTACGAATCCATTACTGGCACTAAAAAAATTACATTAGACTCCACAAAACGCTAAACAAATTCCTGAGCCGAAGAAATAATAATTCACGTCGGAAAATAAATCACCGCGGAGGAACAGCATTCACAAGACATCACGAAAAAATAAAAGGGAAAGAAAATATCATGGCGACGCTCTTTACAAATCCATTAGAAGTAGTTTAAGAGAAAAAGTTAGGTTCTGCAAAACACTGAACAAATAACTCCCCGAAGAAATAAGTAACGCCGGAAAATCATCGCTGAAAACATGTTGACGTTAAAATCTTTCGTTACTCAAACAAGCGAGAAGAAAACAACGAATCCATTACGAACTCTTTACTATATAACGTTAGACTCGACAAGACGCTAAAACATTTGTACAAGATATATACTAATGCGTCCTCGCCCGCCCCCACACACACACACACACACACGAGCTTAAAACACAGGTCAAAACAAGCCTCTTCTTCCTCCTCCTCTTTAATCTTCCTTGCGGCAGGCAGGGGGGTGTGGGGAGGGTTAGGTGGGGGTGGGGGAGCGTTCCCTTCTTCCTTCCTTCCTCTCCTTCCTCCTTCTCCTCCTTGTCGTCTCCTCTCCCTCTTTCAATTCTTCAGCAGCAGCAGCAACGAGTAATTAAAAGGTTCAGGATATGTGAGAAATAATTTAAAGGGGAAACCAGAAAGAAAAGCATAAAAACAAAAGAGATGAATGAGTTGGATAAGAATGAATTACACAGACAGACAGAGAGGGAGTGTGGGAGAGAGAGGGAAGGCAAGGTAGTAGACAAGGAAGGAAGGGAGGAGACAAATAGTAGGGAGAAAGGGAGAGACGAGGGAGGGAGGGAGGGAGGGCAGACAGGCCAGACCGGGAAGGAGAAATGACATGGTTTTTTTTTCTTGGTGTTCGACAGGAGCCAATAATCTGCCAGGCCTCGAGGTGACGACCCGAGTGTGGGAGACTGATGAGAATGGGCGGGTGGGAGGTATATGGGAAGAGCGAGGAATGAATGAATGGACAGGGGAGTGTAGGGGATAAGGAAGGGGTCGAGAAGGGAGAAGGGTGCCATAAGAAGAGATGAAAGAAGAGGAGTTTGTAAGGGAAGGAGAAATAGGGGAAGCTGGGAGGCGATAGAGTGGGAGAAATGGGGTAAAGGGGAAGGGAGAGGGAGGGGGAGGGGAGCGCTATAGAAGAGAAATAGGGGAAGGGAAAGGGGAAAAGGGGCAAGATGAAGAGGGGGTCTGAGGCTGGGGTGATATGAAGAAGGGAAAGTATGGGTCGAGGGAGGGAGAATGACTCGTAAGGGGGGCTCAGGGGGGAGATGTAGGAAGGGGTGCAGGTAAGGGGGGGGTCAGGGGGGATGTAGGAATGGGTGTAGGTAAGGGGGGAGGTATGAGGGGTGTTGGTAAGGGGGGGTCGTGTTGCCGGCGCTGAATGATGGATGGTCGTGTTGGCCTAACGGCATGCCTTCGTTAAGCCGTTTCGACGCCCCTCCGCCGCCTCCCACGTGATACACATCGTTCGTTTGTTCTCCTGCCTAGATCTCCTCCTCCTCCTCCTCCTCCTCCTCCTCCTCCTCCTTTTTTTTCTCCAGCTGGCCTCCTCTACTTCCATTTATCCTCCTTTTTTCTTATTATTTAACTTATTTTCCTTCTTATACTTTTCGTTCGTTTTGTTCTATGCCTGTATCTCCTCCTCCTTTTTTTCTCTCCAGCTGGCCTCCTCTACCTTCCATTTATCCTCTTCCTTATTATTTAACTTATTTTCCTTCTTATACTTTTCGTTCGTTTTGTTCTATGCCTGTATCTCCTCCTCCTTTTTTTCTCTCCAGCTGGCCTCCTCTACCTTCCATTTATCCTCTTCCTTATTATTTAACTTATTTTCCTTCTTCTACTTTTCGTTCGTTTTGTTCTATGCCTGTATCTCCTCCTCCTCCTCCTCCTCCTCCTCCTCCTCCTCCTTCTCCTTTTATCCTTTTTCTCCTCTCCTTTTCTCTTCTCCATCTGTCCTTTTCTAGCTTCCCTATATCGTCCTATTTCTTATATTTTAGTTTTATGTTCTCCTTCTTCTTCTTCTTCTTCTTCTTCTTCTTCTTCTTCTTCTTCTTCTTCTTCTTCTTCTTCTTCTTCTTCTTCTTCTTCTTCTTCTTCTTCTTCTTCTTCTTCTTCTTCTTCTTCTTCTTCTTCTTCTTCTTCTTCTTCTTCTTCTTCTTCTTCTTCTTCTTCTTCTTCTTCTTCTTCTTCTTCTTCTTCTTCTTCTTCTTCTTCTTCTTCTCCTCCTCCTCCTCCTCCTCCTCTTACTTCTCCCTCTTCCATATTCTTCTCGTCTTTATCATTCCGCTGGGTATTAATTTTTCTTTTTCACAGCTTAATTTCGTGTCTTTATTTTTCATTTTCTCCTCCTCCTTCTCCTCCTCCTCCTCCTCCTCCTCCTCCTCCTCCTCCTCCTCCTCCATATCATTTTTCCTGTAGTGTTTTTTTTTCCTCCTCCTTCCTCCTATCCGTCATTCTTTTGCTACAGCTTCATTCCGTGTTATCTCCTCCTCCTCCTCCTCCTCCTCCTTACTATCCGTCATTCTTTTGTCACAGCTTCAATCCGTATCGCTGGTCTCTCTACCTCCTCCTCCTCCTCCTCCTTCTCCTCCATATCCATCATTCATTTTTTTCCTTACGGCTTTATTTCATATCTGTAGTCACCTCCCTAACCACCTCCTCCTTCTCCTCCTCCTCCTTCATTCCTTCTGTCATTCTTTCATAACGGAAATTCATATTATTGGTTTTCCTCCACCCACTCGTTCTCCTCCTCCTCCTCCTCCTCCTCCTCCTCCTCCTCCTCCTCCTCCTCCTCCTCGCCCTCTTTCATCACATTTACACCCATTCTTTTTTTACCCTTTTCTCTCTACTTTCACTCTTTCATCATATTTCCCTGTTAGTTCCTCTCTTCATCTCCTTCTCCCTTATTAGCATTTCCTTTCTCTTCGTCAGGTCTTCGATGCTCTTCTTATGCGGCGTTTTCTTCACCGTTTCAATGTGTTTTTATCCCATGGTCCACGTGTGTTTGTGTTCCCTCGGTAAAAAACTGTTTCGTACATCGCTGGTATTTCCGCTTCCCCACCCTGTCCCTCCTCCTCCCCTTATGTCTCCTCTCGTTCCCCTTCCTCCCTTCCCTTCTATTCCTCCCCACCCTGTCCCTCCTCCTCCCCTTATGTCTCCTCTCGTTCCCCTTCCTCCCTTCCCTTCTATTCCTCCCCACCCTGTCCCACCTCCTCCCCTTATGTCTCCTCTCGTTCCCCTTCCTCCCTTCCCTTCTATTCCTCCCCACCCTGTCCCACCTCCTCCCCTTGTCTCCTCTCGTTCCCATTCCTCCCTTCCCTTCCCTTCCCTTTCCTCGTTCCATTCCATTCTTCCCCACTTTGTCCCTCATCCCCTTATGTCTCCTCTTGTTCCCCTTCCTTCCCTTCCCTTCCCTTCCCTTTCCTCGTTCCCTTCCATTCTTCCTCACCTTGTCCCTCCTCCTCCCCTCATGTCTCCTCTCGTTCCCCTTCCTTCCCTTCCATTCCCATATCTCCCATTCCTCTCCCTCCCTTCTTTCTCTTCCCCACCCTGTTCCTCCCCTTATCTGCTCTCATTCCCCTTCCTTTCCCTTTTCTGACTACTCCTCTCTCCCTCCTTCCTCCCCTCTCCTTATTCCCTTTCCTCCCCTTTCACCATCCATTCCTTTCAATTTCCTTGTGCTTTCCTTCCCTTCTTTCCTATTCCTCATTCCATTCCCTTGCATCCTCCGCTCCTTCCACTGTTTTTCTTCAGTTATTACACGCTGCTCTCTTTATCCTCCTCCTCCTCCTCCTCCTCTCTCCTTCGCCTCTTGCCCCCCTCCTAACACCTCGCCGCGATGGTCTCACTGAGGGTTACGGCCGCGATACATCATGGTAACCGAAGCTCTTGGCACCCATGTTATTACTGCTTTTTTACTTATGGTATATACGAGCTTATCATTGTATTGCTTGTGTTTCTTTTTTGTGGTGGTTGTTGTTCGTGTTGATGCTGTTGTTGTTGTTTTACTTCTTTTTCGTCCTCGTCTTCTGCTTCCTCTTTTTTTTCTTCTTGTTCTTCTTGTTCTCCGTCTTCGTCTTCGTCTCCTTCTTCTTCATCTTCTTCTTCCTTCCTTCAAATTCCACTCCCTTCCTTACGGCTGTTATTTTTTTTCTATATTTTTTTTCTTCATATTTTAAGATCATTTTATTGCTGTTACTTCTTCTTGTGATGCATATTCTGTTTTATTGCTTTTGTTTTCTTCGTTTCTTTCCATTTTCTTCCCTTCTTAGTCCTCTCATATTTCATTTCCATTTTCACAATCTATTTTGTTGACCTTCCTTCCATTTATATTTCCTTAACCATTTCCTCTCTTCCAGACCTTTCTCTTCGTCCCTTCTGACGCTTTACTCGACTATTTCCATTTGTTTACCAGGTACATGTTCCTCCTCCCTTCAGCGCTTTATAACATGCTCACACTTTGTTACGTGAGGTTGTTGTGCAAGTATTTTAAGTCCTTATCATCATACCTTCTAAAATAATGCCTCGGTATGCGCATTTAACGTATTTTCTTTCTTTTTCTTTTCTTTATTTACTCTTCATACTTTGCAATCCTTTCAGTCGCAATTTTTCTACGTTAACTTATGATGGTAGTCACTTATATATTCACATTCATATTATTATTATTATTACAAGTACTTTAAGAAACATGGCATTCGTTTTTCTTCTGTTTTCTTTATATTCTTTTCTGATACTACTTTTTCCACTTGTCTTTCTCTCTTTCTTTCCTTCCCTCTTTCTTGCTTTTTATTTATCTTTTTCCTTCTTCTTTTTTTCATCTCCTACTTCCGTTTCTTTATTTTTTCTTCTGTTTCTTATTTTCATTATTACCTTTTCTTCTTCTTTTCTTCTTGCATTTCTTTTCTTCTCGTGTTTCTTCGTCTTCCTCTCTTTTTCTTGTACTTCTTGTTATTATTCTTATAATTTCTCTTACTTACTTTTTCTCTTCTCTTCCTTCTGCATCCTCTTCTCGTTCTTGCTATTGCTCTTCTTCTTCTTCTTTTTCTACTGTTCTTCATCTTCTCTCTCTCTCCTTCATCTACTCTTCTTTCCCGCTGGCTTCTCTTCCTTCTTCATCCTCTTCTTGTTCTTGCTATTGTTCTTGCCCTTGTTCTTCTTTTTCTTATTCTCCTCCTGCTCTTCATCCTTTCTTTCTCTTTTTTCTGCTCTTCTTCCCCGCTATCTTCTTTTCCTTCTTCATCCTCTTCTTGTTCTTGCTATTGTTCTTGCCCTTCTTCTTCTCCTCCAGTTCTTCATCTGCTCTCTCTCCTTCATCTATTTTTCTTCCCTCCCTCCCTCCCTTTTACCTATCCGATGTTTCCTCATCCCTCTTCTCTCTCCTTTTCCTTCATCTCTCTTATTTATTCTTACTTATCGTGCCTTCCTTCTACCTCTTCCTCCATCCCTCCATCTCTTTACCACCTCCTCTCCCTCCCTTCCTCCTTCTTTTCCCTCCCTCCCTCCCTCCCTCCTACTCTTACTTTCATTCTTCTCTCCTCACAACAACCTTTCCCTCCCACTCTCCCTTCCTCCCTTACACAATAATTCCCTCCATCCTTCTCTCCTTCACGTCTCATCTCCCTTCCTCACCTGCATCCCTCTCCCTCATCCCTCTTCTCTGCTCATCTCCCTTCGTCATCTCCTCCTACTTGTCTTCGCAGTCTCCCTCAAAGCCCCGTCAGGGAGATAAGCTCGAGATTGGATCCCTCACTTTACGATCTAATTATGTCGGGAAAGAGTGGAGCGCCGGCCCGTAATACCGTCCACTAAGAGCTAAATATTGGGCTGGCGTGGATAAAGTATTGGCCCGGCGCTGTATTACTCTCTGGCGCGGGGACGACGCCCACGAATATTACTCAAGCAGGCGATATATATTCATTTTCTCTTTCCCTACCTCCTCCTGCTTCCCCCTCCTCCTCCTCTTTTTTCTCCCCCTGCTCCATCTTCTCCTTTCATTTTTTTTCAATATATTTTTTTTTCGTTTTTTGGGGTCTGGGTTTTCGCTTGTCCGTCTTCTATGTCTGTCGTTCTCTGTCTCTCTCTCTCTTCCATTTTTTTTACTTAATTTTCTATTTAATTTCTGGTTCTTCTTTCGTTCGTTCGTCCTCTCTATCTCTGTCTGTCTGTCTGTCTTTCTCTATCTAACTATCTATCTATCTATCGTGTTTCATCTCTCTAATCTACTTATTTAGTCTTCCTATGAAGCGCTAAGTACATATACTTTAATTCTCTCCTCCTCTATGTCTCCTTTTATCAGTGTTTTCGTCCTAGCATCTTCGTCCTTTTCATCTCCTCCTCTCCCTCTTCCTCCTCCCTTGTACTGCCTCGCTTGGTCTGCTCTGTTTACTTGCCTAAAACTCTCCCTCCCTACTGCTCCATTATTTAATCCTCTTATCTCATCTTCTATGTAATACTCAAATGAGGCGATGTATATTAATTTTCTCTCTCACTACCTTTCATTTAGCTAGTTTTGTTCCCTTGGCCGGCCTCCGCGTGTCTCATACTTACTTACTGGCTTGCTGACTTCCCTCTCCCCATCGCGTTATCTCCATGATCTACTAATTTAATCTATATTACCCATTGAGACGATGTATATTCATTCCCTCCTTCAGCACCTCTCATTTGCGCATTTTTTCTGGGCCCTGCGTCGCTGCTATCAACTTTCATGCTTGCCTAACTCTCCCTCATCGCGTTATCTCCTTAAATCTGCTTATCTAATCTGTCCATCGGCTTTCATACGAGGGTAATTTTCGTCCGCGATGTAAATAGATGCCAGCGAATATTGCCTCAACACCCGTGCTTAGGAGTCTTAAGGGAGTCGTAGCTTTCAATAAAGGCCGAATATAAAATCGCCACCTAAACGCTTGGTTGATCAAAAAATCGTTTGCATACTAAAGTAATTCCCGGAGCTGCAGGAGACGAGGAGGAGAAGGAGGAAGAGGAGGAGGGAGCATGTGTGTGTGTGTGCTATTAGAGGGTAAACAGGAGACGGTCGTAGGTAGGAAGACTGGCTGGCAAGGTAACCGCGGGATGAGCTGAGTACATAGGGAAGGAAAAAATAATGCATGAGAAAAGAAGTATCGGCTGGCGTAGCAAAGTGATGGATGGATGAGGGGAAATAGCGGCCTACCAGACGGAAGAAATAGATGAATGGACTTAAAAGACGAACACATGGAGAGAGGAGTATAGGAAGAGGTACATGAAAATAACAAAAGAGAAACAGTGTCATGCCGGAAAAAAATAAGAGAATGGATTAAAATGAATAAATGAAGAAAAAAAATCAAGAGAAGAAAAGGATGGATATGAAATAAAAATAATTGAACGATATATAGATGAAATAGAAGAAGAGATTAAAACTAAAAGGTAAAAATTAAAGAATGGATGGAGCTGTGGAAGAAAAAAGATACAGGAAAAACTAGAAATAAAGTTATCGATTTAACTTCCAGAAACGGAGAGAAGAAAGCAAAAAAATGATGGCAAATAAATGAAACAAAGATACAAACAAAAACAAAAATATTATAAACGAAAAAAAAAAAAAAACACCAGCTTCAGTAGACCACAGCGAAGTGAAAAAAACACATTTAACCCATCAAAGTTAGAAAGGAGAACATGCAACTTCCTAATTGAGCGTACCAGAGTGATGGATGGACGGAAAACAGATAGGAACAAGGAGAATAAACAGTAGAAGAATGGATATATATTTTTGCCGGCCAGAAACGCGTGTAGTGAACATTGAAACATCCGTGTACAACATCCAGAGTGAAACATTCGACCCGACGCGAACAGAGGAGAGCGAGAAAGATCTGATGGATGAGGAAAAGCTAAGATTAAACGGAGAGAGAAAAAATGGAAATGAAAGAAAAAGGAGAAGAAAATAAGAAAGAAAAATGTGATGAAAGCTGAAAAGTAGAAACAAAATAATAATAAAAAGATAAAGAATAGAAAAGTAAAACAAAGAAAAGGAAGAACGTTTGTATAGGAGAAAAAAGAAAAAAGAAAAAGGAAAAGCAAAATAAAGAGAAAACGAAGATTATATGTAAAAAAAAAAAAGGAAAAGAAAAGATAGAAGTAGAGGGAGAAAAGGTAG
>NW_026111812.1:87500-130000 GCF_024679095.1 Eriocheir sinensis
AACGTCGGGATGGGCAGAGCAGGGTGTTGGTATCCGTCGGGGAGTTCCAGGTGAAAATAAACATATAGACAAGATACATATAAAGACTCACGCATACCAACAAGACAAGCACCAGGAAAGATTTATAACGCCTCTCGCATACTCTTTCGAGCCGTCTCAGAGAATCCAGCAATATATACACAAATACAAAATGCACAGAAAAAAATACAAGAAGACCCACTCACATATTCACTTCACGCTCTCTATGTACAAGACTTCCAATGAGAGACAACCAAGAACGAAGGAACGAAACAGCACTAAGGCCTCATCGTACGAACACACGTGAACAACACATAGGAAAGATTACAAGAACCCTTACTTACATACATACACAGGAAAGAAGAAGAAAGGCTGTACTAATAAACTCAGCTCACTTCCTTATGTACAAGACTTCGAACAGCAGACAAACCAGGAACGAAGGAACAGAACAGCGAGAAGGCCTTACGTACGAACCCACAAGAACAATACATACGAAAGAAAACAAATGACCTTACTAATCCTCACTTCAAACTCCCCACATACAAGATTTTCACCGCCAGACAACCAAGAACGAAGCAACAAACCAGCACACAGGCCTCACAGACAGCAGCAGACAAACCAGGAACGAAGGAACAGAACAGCGAGAAGGCCTTACGTACAAACCCACAACACACGGCCCAAAACACACGGAAACGAGTCATCTATCTGGCGCCATCGGGAACACACAAAAAACGCCCACCGCCTCACACTCTCGGGCTATCGGGGGCGTCATCGGCGCGTCCCAACACACACGGCCCAAAACACACGGAAACGAGTCATCTATCTGGCGCCATCGGGAACACACAAAAAACGCCCACCGCCTCACACTCTCGGGCTATCGGGGGCGTCATCGGCGTCATCGGGGCCTAGTTTACGAGTCCGCCGCCAGGAACCGATCGCCAATAAATACTGAGAGATTATTTATTGGGGGAATCAGACGCAAAAACGACAATGACCAGTAAAATCGTCGAGACAAGAAGGTGAAAACATAAGCACAGAGCATACGACATAACCATCGGCCTTTAAATACACAGGAAGGAGCAGCACCCGATTCCTAATAAATAAAGAAAGATTGTTTATTGAGGGGAATCCAGAAGCAAAAACGACCATGACTAGTAAAAAGGACGAGGCAAGGAGCTGAACACATAAGCACAAAGCATACGACATCGCCATCAACCCCAAAATACATGGCAAGGAGCAGCACCCGATCGCTAATAGATACAGAAAGATTGTTTATTGAGGGAATCGAGAAGCAAAACGACCATGACCAGTAAAACGAGACAAGAAGGTGAAAACACAGGCACAAAGCATACGACATCACCATCAGTCCCTAAATACACGGGAAAGAACAGCACCCGATCACTAATAAATACAGAACGATTGTTTATTGAGGAAATTGAGAAGCTAAAACGGCCATGTCCAGTAGAACACCGAGACTAAAATGAGAAAACAAGAGAGCTATAGCATACGACATCACAGTCATCCCTTAAATACATGGTTAAGAACAGCAACCGATCGCTAATAAATACAGAAAGATTGTTTATTGAGGGGAACCAAGAAGCAAAAATGACCATCATCAGAACACCGAAGGACGAAAAAAGCGAAGAAAACAAAAGAGCATATACAATACGACATCAGTACCGAACCTTACAAACAGGGGAAGGAGGAGAATACGATCGCCTATAAATATAAGAAGATTATCAGGCCGATCCAATGCAATCACGGCCCTGCCAAGGAGAGATACGAGGGAGAAAACCAAAACGGACATAAAACACAGGACATCGGCAAGCAGGATTTATATCTTAGTCTAGGGAGAGGAGAAGCAAGCGTTACCCTCTTCATATATTCTTCTCTCTCTTATTCCCTTCACTGACAGACTATATAGCATAATGAGGAAGGGAAAACATGTAGTCATTGATGAGTGAGTTCAATATACGTAGCTTCATCCATTTCCAGATTGCTCCTCTTGTTGATACTGATAAGTTTAATGCAATAGTCAACAGTCATCACATTGAACTATTTGTTTTCCTCCTTTCTTCCGAAGACAGATATTTAGACTCCATAGACAGTCATACATAATCCCAATACATACACCCACAGACACAGACGCCTACTCTCAGAGAAATACAGACAAACCATATTCATTCATACATCCAAGGCCATAGAAACATACACACACATACAGATATACAGACATACACCACTTCATGCATAAACATCCACATACAGCCACACAGACATACGCCACACGAGGCCGGGCGCGGAGCAAGGCACATCCAGCAACCGACCAACCGATCACCAATAAATAAGGAAAGATTATCGGAGCTTATCTTGACGCCATCGGGACCCTGGAAAGCCGAGGCGGTGGTTGTGGTGGCGAGGCAAGCCGACAAAAAAAAAGACTGATAGACAGTAAGACACACACACACACACACACACACACACACACACACACACACACACACACACACACACACACTCGATATCGCCGCCATACATCTATCTCGCGGCGGCCACAAATAAACCAGACGATCTATTTGCCGCTTGGTTTATGGCGCCCGTGACCTTGGACGCGCGAAAAAGGAAGCGAGGGAAGATAAATAACACAAAAAGGGACAAAAAAACACAGGAGGGTCAGGAATAAAGCATGTTGTAGCGCGCCTCTCGAGTCAGGGACGTGATAAATAGCCGAGCGAAGTGTTACCGCGGCAATACGAATAAGAAACAGTAAGATAAGAGGCCGCGTCGTGAAGATGGAAGACTTAAGTGTATGTGGAAAGGGGGGGGATTAGAAGTGTGTGTGTGTGTGTGTGTGTGTGTGTGTGTGTGTGTGTGTGTGTGTGTGTGTGTGTGAGGAAGTGTGTGTGGGGGAGAGGTGTGTGTGGGAAGGAGGGGGAAGTGTGTGGTGGTGGGGAGTGTGTGTGTGTGTGTGTGTGTGTGTGTGTGTGTGTGTGTGTGTGTGTGTGTGTGTGTGTATGTCTATATTTTTGTTCTTCTCTCTCTCTCTCTCTCTCTCTCTCTCTCTCTCTCTCCCCAACATTTTTTAATCTCGCAAAGAAACACTCAGCTTGCAATCGCTGTCCTAAACCGGGTCAAATTTACATCAAGAAGTCAAATAAGGCCGCCGATCGCTCGCCCTTATAAGCTCAGATTGCACACTCGCTCGTTGATTTATATGATGCGTTCCTCTTGCCTTGTTTTATTTCGTGTTTTCTGTTGCTATTATTCACTTCCATCATTATTAGACTTCGACCTAGCAAACACCTGACCGACCAACCGACCGACTGAGCTCTCCTCCCCTTCCACTTCTGTCCCTCCTTTCCCTCCCTTCCCTCGGTCACTCCCACACTTCTTCCTTACTGCCTTCCTTCCTCCTTCCCTTCTCCTGTCCCTACTTCATCTCTCTCGTTCTCTTTTCTTCTTTATCTCTCTCTATTTATCTTTATATCTATCTATCTATTTCGTCTATCTTTCCTTTATTTCACTTTATGTATGCCATTCCTCTTCCTCTTCCTCCCTTCGTGTTTTTTTTTTGCTTTATCTCATTTTTCTCTTTCTTCCTTTCCTCTATTTTCTTAACGTTTCCTCGTCTGTCTTTTGTTTTTCTCCTTTTTCTTCTTTAACAACCTTTCCCTTCCCTTATTTCTCTCCTTCTCCTTTTTCTTGACCCTCCTCCTCCTCCTCTTCCGTTTATTTATACATGCATATATTTTCTTCCTTCTCCATTTATCTCTCCCATCTTCCTTATCTTTCCTTCTTATCCTTCCTCCTCCTCCTCCTCCATCACCCACATTCCTCTCTCTCTCTCTCTCTCTACTCCTCCCCCTCGTTTTGTAATAATATTCTTCTGCTTCCTTCTCCACCTCCTCCTTCATCTTCCCTTCCTCCTCTTCTTCCTTCTCCTCCTCCTCCTCGCCCGTCACCCTTCGCCCCGCCACGCCCCGATCCGTCCCCCGCCTGTCAGCAAAAGGGTAGGAGACTTAACATCCTTATTCTTCAAACAAGCTTAATCTTCCTTTTTTTTTTTGCTACATACTTTACAGGAACACACACACACACACACACACACACACACACACACACACACACAAACACACACACACACACACACCTGATAATAATAATAATAATAATAATAATAATAATAATAATAATAATAATAATAATAATAATAATAATAATAATAATAATAATAATAATAATAATAATAATAATAATAATAATAATAATAATAATAATAATAATAATAATAATAATAATAATAATAATAATAATAATAATAATAATAATAATAATAATAATAATAATAATAATAATAATAATAATAATAATAATAATAATAATAATAATAATAATAATAATAATAATAATAATAATAATAATAATAATAATAATAATAATAATAATAATAATAATAATAATAATAATAATAATAATAATAATAATAATAATAATAATAATAATAATAATAATAATAATAATAATAATAATAATAATAATAATAATAATAATAATAATAATAATAATAATAATAATAATAATAATAATAATAATAATAATAATAATAATAATAATAATAATAATAATAATAATAATAATAATAATAATAATAATAATAATAATAATAATAATAATAATAATAATAATAATAATAATAATAATAATAATAATAATAATAATAATAATAATAATAATAATAATAATAATAATAATAATAATAATAATAATAATAATAATAATAATAATAAAATAATAATAATAATAATAATAATAAATAATAATAATAATAATGAACAATAATAATAATTATAATCTCTCTCTCTCTCTCTCTCTCTCTCTCTCTCTCTCTCTCTCTCTCTCTCTCTCTCTCTCTCTCTCTCTCTCTCTCTCTCTCTCTCTCTCTCTCTCTCTCTCTCTCTCTCTGAACACAATGAAAAAATGAAAAAAAACAAAGGAAAAAGAAAAGAAAAAGATAACTATGAGAGAGGAAGAAGAAAGTGAGACTGAAGAGAGAGGAGAAGGAGGAGGAGGAGGCACGTTAGGTATCTCATACTTTGGACATGCACATCACACAGAGGAGGGAGAGATGCAGGTGGTCGAGACGCTATGCTACTGCTCTCTCTCTCTCTCTCTCTCTCTCTCTCTCTCTCTATCTCTCTATCTATCTATCCATCCATCTATCTATCTATCAATCTATCTATGTCTCAGCCCTTCTTCACCCTACCCTCTATTCATCTGTCTTATTTTTTTTCTCTCATTCTTTTATAAGTCTCCAAGCTTCTGAACGCTATAGAAATAACGACCAATAACACATTCATCATCTCGGCTCTTCATGTTACAAACCAGCCTTTTCTTCTCTTTCTTCCCTTTGCATTACGTCTTAAGTCCATATTTTTATACGCCTCGGGCTCCCACTACGACTATTTCCACAGGCCACAGAGAGGACTACCCGGGTTTTTATGGGTGCTTCTCCCTTTCAAGATGCAGAAGTCGTGTAAAACTATCACCAGGATCACAAAACAGTCTATGAAAAGCTCAGCAACTTCTACGAGAAGCTTTTCAAACAGGCGATCTGAGGGGCCGATACGTTTAAAAATACAGGCTTTAGTTTTTTTCTCTCGGTCTCCAGTGAGGCGCCAAGCTTATGAACACTATGGACCAGACCCAAAATAAGACACTCGTACATAATCACCCTCCTCACGTAACGAGTTATGAAAGTTGAGCTTAAGGAAGTCATTAGTACAGGGCAGGTAAGGTAAGGTGAGCTCAGGCCAATATAAAAAGATGTATGGTAATCTTTTTCTCCTCGCTCCTGCCTCTACCTCTCTCCTCTCCATCCCCGCTTCCCACCCCCGCCAAGGCCCCGCTGTCAATGAGGTAGTGAAGAAGAGACGCCGGGAAAGGCCACCATGTTTATGCATTCCCCCAGCACGCCGCTTCTTGCCCTTAAGGAGTTGCTGCTAAGTCCTTCTTCGGTATCCCTCCTCCTCCTCCTCTTCCTCCTTCCTTAAACTCCAGCATCCGCTAATCCTCCTCGTCTTGCTTCTCCTCCCCCTTCCCTTCACTCATCATTAGCCTTTTCTTCTTCTTCTTCCACCTCCTCCTTATCCTCCTCCTCGTCTCCTAATAACAAGCCACAAGGGGGAGCTGTGTCTTAAGTAGCCTCATAGAGGACACACACACACACACACACACACACACACACACACACACACACACACACACACACACACACACACACTATCAATCAACAACTCATATATCTATTTCTAATGTCTCTTGGTTGAGTGATTCCCCTTTTAGGGGTAAAACGGCCTCCACTCTGAAGGAGCTGTGTTGAGTCCGTCCCAACACAAGTCGCTGGCCCCGACCTCGCCAGCGACTGTGACCGCCAACCAGCTTGATAGTGGTGAGGAATGATAGGGTCATATTCTTATACCTTTGGGCGGCCAAGCACACAGATTTGACTAGGCTTTCGTATGGATTTGGGCATTTCCAGGGGTAGTTTTATGACCTTTCTGATAGTCTGCCCCTTCTTCTGTACCATGAACCTAAATATACACTCATTAGAACCAGACGGATCTCCTTTCCGGCCTTAAGAAATAGTTTAGGTGGAGAGGTGGAAGTGTTTCAGAATACCGACCATAATGTCCTGTCACGGGGCGGCAAAGAACAGGGAGTGCTGTATCATGGCTTTGAATCGAAGGGTTCATGATGGGAGGGAATGGCGGGATAATATTCCAACGGTATCCTCGTGTATCCTTGTGTTAGAGAAGTGAGAAGTGAAAATGTAACACAATAATGGGCATAGAACTATCCAAAAATCAGCTGAATCGAAGGCTGGGTGTCGAAATAATGGACTGACGTTACATGTCAAAATAATGGACTAATGCTCATTATCAAAATTATGGACTAATGCTTAACGTTAAAATTATGGACTAATGCTTAACGTTAAAATTATGGACTAATGCTCCATGTCAAAATAATGGACTAATGCTCCATGTCAAAATAATGGACTAATGCTCCATGTCAAAATAATGGACTAATGCTCCATGTCAAAATAATGGACTAATGCTCCATGTCAAAATAATGGACTAATGCTCCATGTCAAAATAATGGACTAATGCTCCATGTCAAAATAATGGACTAATGCTCCATGTCAAAATAATGGACTAATGCTCCATGTCAAAATAATGGACTAATGCTCCATGTCAAAATAATGGACTAATGCTCCATGTCAAAATAATGGACTAATGCTCCATGTCAAAATAATGGACTAATGCTCCATGTCAAAATAATGGACTAATGCTCCATGTCAAAATAATGGACTAATGCTCCATGTCAAAATAATGGACTAATGCTCCATGTCAAAATAATGGACTAATGCTACATGTCAAAATAATGGACTAATGCTACATGTCAAAATAATGGACTAATGCTACATGTCAAAATAATGGACTAATGCTACATGTCAAAATAATGGACTAATGCTACATGTCAAAATAATGGACTAATGCTACATGTCAAAATAATGGACTAATGCTACATGTCAAAATAATGGACTAATGCTACATGTCAAAATAATGGACTAATGCTACATGTCAAAATAATGGACTAATGCTACATGTCAAAATAATGGACTAATGCTACATGTCAAAATAATGGACTAATGCTACATGTCAAAATAATGGACTAATGCTACATGTCAAAATAATGGACTAATGCTACATGTCAAAATAATGGACTAATGCTACATGTCAAAATAATGGACTAATGCTACATGTCAAAATAATGGACTAATGCTACATGTCAAAATAATGGACTAATGCTACATGTCAAAATAATGGACTAATGCTACATGTCAAAATAATGGACTAATGCTACATGTCAAAATAATGGACTAATGCTACATGTCAAAATAATGGACTAATGCTACATGTCAAAATAATGGACTAATGCTACATGTCAAAATAATGGACTAATGCTACATGTCAAAATAATGGACTAATGCTACATGTCAAAATAATGGACTAATGCTACATGTCAAAATAATGGACTAATGCTACATGTCAAAATAATGGACTAATGCTACATGTCAAAATAATGGACTAATGCTACATGTCAAAATAATGGACTAATGCTACATGTCAAAATAATGGACTAATGCTACATGTCAAAATAATGGACTAATGCTACATGTCAAAATAATGGACTAATGCTACATGTCAAAATAATGGACTAATGCTACATGTCAAAATAATGGACTAATACATGTCAAAATAATCGACTAATGCTACATGTCAAAATAATGGACTAATGCTACATGTCAAAATAATGGACTAATGCTACATGTCAAAATAATGGACTAATGCTACATGTCAAAATAATGGACTAATGCTACATGTCAAAATAATGGACTAATGCTACATGTCAAAATAATGGACTAATGCTACATGTCAAAATAATGGACTAATGCTACATGTCAAAATAATGGACTAATGCTACATGTCAAAATAATGGACTAATGCTACATGTCAAAATAATGGACTAATGCTACATGTCAAAATAATGGACTAATGCTACATGTCAAAATAATGGACTAATGCTACATGTCAAAATAATGGACTAATGCTACATGTCAAAATAATGGACTAATGCTACATGTCAAAATAATGGACTAATGCTACATGTCAAAATAATGGACTAATGCTACATGTCAAAATAATGGACTAATGCTACATGTCAAAATAATGGACTAATGCTACATGTCAAAATAATGGACTAATGCTACATGTCAAAATAATGGACTAATGCTACATGTCAAAATAATGGACTAATGCTACATGTCAAAATAATGGACTAATGCTACATGTCAAAATAATGGACTAATGCTACATGTCAAAATAATGGACTAATGCTACATGTCAAAATAATGGACTAATGCTACATGTCAAAATAATGGACTAATGCTACATGTCAAAATAATGGACTAATGCTACATGTCAAAATAATGGACTAATGCTACATGTCAAAATAATGGACTAATGCTACATGTCAAAATAATGGACTAATGCTACATGTCAAAATAATGGACTAATGCTACATGTCAAAATAATGGACTAATGCTACATGTCAAAATAATGGACTAATGCTACATGTCAAAATAATGGACTAATGCTACATGTCAAAATAATGGACTAATGCTACATGTCAAAATAATGGACTAATGCTACATGTCAAAATAATGGACTAATGCTACATGTCAAAATAATGGACTAATGCTACATGTCAAAATAATGGACTAATGCTACATGTCAAAATAATGGACTAATGCTACATGTCAAAATAATGGACTAATGCTACATGTCAAAATAATGGACTAACGCTGCCTGTCAAAATAATGGACTAATGCTCAATGTCAAAATAATGGACTAACGCTGCCTGTCAAAATAATGGACTAATGCTACATGTCAAAATAATGGACTAATGCTACATGTCAAAATAATGGACTAATGCTACATGTCAAAATAATGGAGTAATGCTACATGTCAAAATAGTGGACTAATGCTACATGTCAAAATAGTGGACTAATGCTACATGTCAAAATAGTGGACTAATGCTACATGTCAAAATAGTGGACTAATGCTACATGTCAAAATAGTGGACTAATGCTACATGTCAAAATAGTGGACTAATGCTACATGTCAAAATAGTGGACTAATGCTACATGTCAAAATAGTGGACTAATGCTACATGTCAAAATAGTGGACTAATGCTACATGTCAAAATAGTGGACTAATGCTACATGTCAAAATAGTGGACTAATGCTACATGTCAAAATAGTGGACTAATGCTACATGTCAAAATAGTGGACTGTGAAGGACTCGAAACTGCAGGGGCCCAAGACTGTTCCGGGCTAACAGTTCTCCTTCTGAGCCAGGTGTTTTGCTCCCCCCCCTTTCACGGTGTAGTCAGGAGAAGCGATACACAAGATGTTAACTCCGTCTTTAATATGCACTTCAGCTAGCACAGCCCACGGGAGACAGGTAGGACGGCCGGTGTGGTAAGGCCGCTCACACAGCCCACGGGAGACAGGTAGGACGGCCGGCGTGGTGAGGCCGCTCATACAGCCCACGGAAGACAGGTAGGCAGGCCGGCGTGGTAAGGCCAGCAAGGGCGGCCCGGGTATTTGGTCTCGGGGCCAACAGTGTCTTCCCCGGGTAGACCGCGGCGGTGCTACGGCTGAGTGATGGAGGGCAGTGCCGGGCCGGGCGTAACGCGGCAGCAGCCTCGTCAGGTGGAGGACTCGTTAGGTGGTGAAGGGGAGCCAGTGCCTAGCGAGCTGGCTCGACCGAGTCCTGGAGTCGTCTCCCGTCCTCAGCGCACCAACGTCCGAGGTTGCTTCGGCTGCTGACGTCAGGGCCCCCCCACTCGCGCCGGTGGAGCTCGGGCAGGGCGTTCGAGGCGTTCCGCTGCGGGTAGTGTGAAGCCTCGCTCGGGATGAGTGTAGGTCGAGTGAGGTGTTCCGGGGCTATGTTGGAGTTGAGGAGTTAATAGTGGTCTTCCCTTTACACATCTCCGCCGACAAGACTCGATACAGAGTATCGAGCTAGAAATCGGAAGACAAATATAGCCTAGCTCATATGAATGAATAATACCTAAACCAAACCGACATAAGAGAAACCATAGAACCAAACCAAGAGATTCAACAGTAAAAGAAACCCATTGATTTATGTAGCATCCCACAATAACTAACATCTGCTTAAGAAATCTGCTCCAATATTATCCTTCCCAGGAATGTGTACAACCCTGAATCGATACCCTTGAAGACAAAGTGCCCATCTAAGGAGACGATCATTATTCCCCTTGAAGTGGGTCAAGTAGACGAGAGGTTTATGGTCAACTTCAAGCACAAACTCCTTGCCCCGCAGATAGTAGTCAAAATGCTTAATCCCAAAGATGACGGCTAAGCATTCCTTTTCAATTGTAGCGTACCTGCGTTCTCTGTCTAGGAGCTTCCTGCTAGCGTAAGCTACTGGGTGCGGGTAATCCTGAACGTACTGCAACAATACAGCGCCCAAACCTTGATTTGATGCATCGGTCCGTAAAACGAAGGGACGTGACGGGTCAGGCAACTTGAGGACTGGCTGAGAGTGCAGTGCTGACTTGAGTTGTTCGAAACAGGTCCGCAGCTCATCTGACCATACCAGTGGTTCGGGGTTCTCTTTCCGCAGGAGGTCGGAGAGTCCACTGGTGTAGGAGGATGCCTGAGGTATGAAGACTCGGTAAAAGGAGATCATGCCTAGAAAGGAGCGAAGCAACTTTTTAGTTGTAGGAGGTGTGACTGAAGATATGGCAGATACTTTACTTTCCTGAGGCCGTAGTGTGTTACCGTCCACAATGAAGCCTAGATATTGGATGGATGTAAACCCGAATCGGCATTTTGAAGGTCGGGCCGTCAGTCCATGTTGTCTGAGACGGAGGAGGACAGCGTGGAGGGCGTCCAGGTGTGTTTCCCAAGTTGAACCTGATATGAAGATGTTGTCGAAGTAGAAGGTGACTCCCTCCAGACCGGCGAGGACGATTCGCATGAGCCTAATGTAGGTTGCACATGCTGTGACGAGTCCAAAAGGGAGGCGACAGAACTCCATTAGTCCCAAGTGTGTAGGGAAGGCCGTCAGTGCCATGGCTCGGTCCGTCAGAGGTACCTGGTAATAGGCTTTAGTTAAGTCTAGTTCAGAGAAGTACTTACTACCGTAAAACTTGTGAAGGTCCTCCGTGATGGTGTTGATTGGCTCCGCGTCAAATATAGTCATGGAATTCAATACCCTGTAGTCCACGGCAAGGCGGTAGCTGCCAGAAGTCTTCTTTACCATAACGACCGGGGAACAATGAGGTGACCTTGAGGGTTTGATGATTCCCTGACTAAGAAGTTGTTCCACTTCCTGTTGGAAGAAAGGCCTGATATGTAAAGGAATGGGATAGAGTTTAGGCTTGATTCGCTCGGAGGAGCAAAGGTTGACGTCGTGCTCGATAGTGGAGGTACAGCCTGGAATTTCTGATAAGACATCGCTAAATTTGTCCGTGAGGTAGAGGAGATCGTTCTGCTGATCAGGAGTGAGTTGTTCTCCTACTGCAGGCAGGGGATCAGAGACGTCGCGGTCTGCACGGCCATCCGGGGTTATCGGAAAGTCCTCGGCCGGGTCAAGACAGTCACCCTGGGACAGAGAGAAGGCTATTTCACAGATATCTTGTCCGTCACTAGGGATGGAAGGCTCATCTAGGATAGTAGCTTGGTTTATGTGGGCGCGTCTGTGATACAGCTTCAAGAGGTTAGCGTGATATAACTTTTCTTTACCCTTCTCATCGATCAGATAATTCACCCTGTTTTTACGCTCTAGAACCTTGTAGGGGCCACTCCAAGCCATTAACAGCTTACTGGAAGTGTCAGGGAGAAGGACGAGAACTTCATCACCAGGCTTGAACTGACGATCTTGAGAGTTCAAATCGAAGTAAGTCTTGTATCGGGTGGCACTAATGGTGGAATTTTGGGCAGCGATCTTGGAACAGTCGGCCAGCTTGTCCTTCAAATCGATGACATACTGGAAGCAAGACCTTTCATCCTCTGAAAGCTTACCGTCTTCCCATAGATCCCGTAGAACTGAAACTGGCCCCCTTACAGCCCTTCCATACAAGAGTTCAAAGGCAGAGAATCCTGTTCTGTCACTAGGCATCTCCCGCAAAGCAAACAATACGGCCGGTAGATAGCGATGCCACTCTCGAGGCTTGTCAGAGCACAGCTTCCGGAGAGAGGACTTCAGGGTAGAGTGGAAACGTTCTATTCTTCCATTCCCACTCGGATGGTAAGGGGTAGTGAAGAGCGGCTTCACTCCAAGAAGCCTGTGCAGTTCGGCCATCATTTGAGACGTGAACTGTGTGCCCCGATCAGACAGGATCTCACGTGGAATACCCACTCTGGAAAATATGGTCAACAAGGCTTCGGCGGTAGAGATGGAAGTGATGTCCTTAAGGGGAACAGCCTCAGGAAACCGGTAGAAAAATCAATCAAGGTAAGGATGTAACGGTGTCCTTCTGATGTGGGAGGAGACAATGGGCCAACAATATCAACTGCTTCTCTAGCAAACGGTTCAGTAATTATGGGAAGCTGTTTAAGAGGGACCGGCCTAAGGCGTCCCTTAACAGACATACGCTGGCACTTGTCACAAGACCTACAGAAGGTTCGTATATCAGACCACATACCTGGCCAGTAAAAGTGCTCTCCAATCTTCATGCCAGTCTTCCGATGGGAGAGATGTCCTGCCAGGGGACTCTCATGGGCGACTGTCAACACTGACCGTCGGCACTCCGCAGGGACTACTAGATACTTCTTCCCCAGCTGGTTACTGTGATGTGAAGACCGACAAACCCTGTAGAGCAGTTCGTCCGAGAACTCGTAGCCGAAGGTGGAGCCGGTGCGAGTGACTTCTACTTCTCCCGTAGTGGCCTTGTTACGATGTGACGCTAGAGTAGGGCACGAACTCTGCAATTTAGAGAAGTCCTGAGGAGTAATAGCCAGGGGCTCCAGATGAGGAAGTACAAGGGGGTGAATCTTACGAGCGGCGGCGGCCCGGGTCTGGACAGCTTGAATACTTTTCCCGGGAACCTGGTCGGAAGGAACCGAAAAGGGTGTAGGTTCGTCACATGCCTTTGTCACGTCTGGGTCGTCAGGTGCACGTACTCCCTCAATGTTACCTACCAGCACTGTGCAAAACTTAAGTGGGGCCCTGATGGCATCAACCCAACCGTCAAAATAGGGGCACCGGAGGTAGCATCTTACCACAGGGAAGTAGTCGGCACGACCCAAGTAGTCGCTGCAGCGAACCTTTTTACCGTTGGAAATATCCGCGTCCGGCAATGCCTCCTCGGATACCAGGACACTTGAACAACCCGTATCGCGAACAATGGTGGATACCCTAGAGCCGTTGATGGTGCCCGAGGTGTAATACTGACGAGACGGTGATCCGGAACGGCAGAAGCCAATTTTGGGAGACTCCTTGGTTGGTTCTGGCTTGGACTTCTGTTTAAAAAGATAAGGATTCTGAGGGCAGTTAGGTCTAATGTGGCCACTCTGACCGCAGTTATGGCAACGAACCACCGAGGTTGTCTTTCGTGGCGTAGGTGGCGAATCCTTTAGTGAGGCGGCTTTGGTGAGGGATGGTCGTTTGCCGCGTTCCGACGCAGGGTTGCGTGGGTAAGAGTGGTGTGCTGGAGCCCAAACATCGGCTCGTTTTACTGCCTCCTCTAAGGTCTGAACGTTGTTTTCTTTCAGGAACAACCGCAGTTCTGTGGAAACAGAGGCTAGAAATTGATCGAGGATCATGAAGGACTTCAGCGAAGCAAAAGAGTGGTCTACCTCGCTCGCGCTGAGCCAGTGGTTGAAAAGGCGAGTCAAATGGGTGGAGAATTGCTGGAACGTGTCACCAACGTTGATCTTGGCTGAGCGGAAGGCGGTGCGGTAGTGATCACTCGTCCTATGGGAGTGCTTCAGAATGGCTTCTTTTAGCTGACTGTAGTCGCCTGTGACCTCTTCCGACAAGGTGGTATAGAATTCAGCCAGCTTACCTGTGAGTAGGCTTCCCAAGTGGACTGCATAACTGCTCTTAGCAATGTTGAGGAGGGTAGCAACTCGCTCAAACCGGGTAAAATAAGAGGCAATGTCCTCACCTTCGCGATAAGATGGTAACTTGGGACGAGCAGCAAAGTCGACACTAGGGACGCCTAAGGCCGCCGAACCGCCAGCAACTTGGAGCTTCAGCCGTTCGAGGGCGAGAGCATGCTCTCTCTCCCGTTCACGGTCCTCGCGTTCCCGTTCACGTTCCTCGCGTTCCCGTTCACGTTCCTCGCGTTCCCGTTCCTCCTTTTCTTTTCTGTTTCGTCTCTCCAACTCGCGTTCGTCCCGAAGGCGTGCCTGCTCATCGGACACAAAGGATTTCAACTCGTCGCCGTCGTACCCAAGCTCGCGACCGAGCTTAACTAGTTCCTGGATGGAAGACATGCCGAATGGGAAACAAAATAGAAAGATACACAGATTAAACAAAATCCGAACACTGAATCTAACAAAACCCTAAGCGATGAAAAGACCAAACCACTGGTCAAATACAAAATCCTAACACTGAATCTAACAAACACCTAGGCGATGAAGAAACCAGACCCAAAGCAAATAGAAGACAAAAAACCGCGGAAGACTTAACTTCCAATTGACACTAAAGAGGCGCACACGGCCTGACGCCCACAAGTGGCACGAGTGGGGTGAAAGTAACAACACTGTGCACAAACGCACATGAAAATACCCATAACCGTATCCCCGTGTGAAACACCACGAACACAGCACGTATCCGGGAACGGGAGACACTATATCAGAGGAGATGAACTCGCACCTGACTTCCGTGAGATCCGGACCAGAGTCTCTTAAGACGCACCTGGCCTGGGCGGTGGAATGGACCTCAGCACAATCCAATCGCCAAACACTCACTTTCGCCCTGAACAGCAAGTGCCGGTAGGTTAATCCTGACCGTCGGTGGTGACTGGCTGGTAGCGATGGTCTCCTGACCAGCGATGAGGGGAGGGGGAATCCTGGCGAGGTCGCCACTTGTGAAGGACTCGAAACTGCAGGGGCCCAAGACTGTTCCGGGCTAACAGTTCTCCTTCTGAGCCAGGTGTTTTGCTCCCCCCCCTTTCACGGTGTAGTCAGGAGAAGCGATACACAAGATGTTAACTCCGTCTTTAATATGCACTTCAGCTCGCACAGCCCACGGGAGACAGGTAGGACGGCCGGTGTGGTAAGGCCGCTCACACAGCCCACGGGAGACAGGTAGGACGGCCGGCGTGGTGAGGCCGCTCATACAGCCCACGGAAGACAGGTAGGCAGGCCGGCGTGGTAAGGCCAGCAAGGGCGGCCCGGGTATTTGGTCTCGGGGCCAACAGTGTCTTCCCCGGGTAGACCGCGGCGGTGCTACGGCTGAGTGATGGAGGGCAGTGCCGGGCCGGGCGTAACGCGGCAGCAGCCTCGTCAGGTGGAGGACTCGTTAGGTGGTGAAGGGGAGCCAGTGCCTAGCGAGCTGGCTCGACCGAGTCCTGGAGTCGTCTCACGTCCTCAGCGCACCAACGTCCGAGGTTGCATCGGCTGCTGACGTCAGGGCCCCCCCACTCGCGCCGGTGGAGCTCGGGCAGGGCGTTCGAGGCGTTCCGCTGCGGGTAGTGTGAAGCCTCGCTCGGGATGAGTGTAGGTCGAGTGAGGTGTTCCGGGGCTATGTTGGAGTTGAGGAGTTAATAGTGGTCTTCCCTTTACATGGACTAATGCTACATGTCAAAATAGTGGACTAATGCTACATGTCAAAATAGTGGACTAATGCTACATGTCAAAATAGTGGACTAATGCTACATGTCAAAATAATGGACTAATGCTACATGTCAAAATAATGGACTAATGCTACATGTCAAAATAGTGGACTAATGCTACATGTCAAAATAATGGACTAATGCTACATGTCAAAATAATGGACTAATGCTACATGTCAAAATAATGGACTAATGCTACATGTCAAAATAATGGACTAATGCTACATGTCAAAATAATGGACTAATGCTACATGTCAAAATAATGGACTAATGCTACATGTCAAAATAATGGACTAATGCTACATGTCAAAATAATGGACTAATGCTACATGTCAAAATAATGGACTAATGCTACATGTCAAAATAATGGACTAATGCTACATGTCAAAATAATGGACTAATGCTACATGTCAAAATAATGGACTAATGCTACATGTCAAAATAATGGACTAATGCTACATGTCAAAATAATGGACTAATGCTACATGTCAAAATAGTGGACTAATGCTACATGTCAAAATAATGGACTAATGCTACATGTCAAAATAATGGACTAATGCTACATGTCAAAATAATGGACTAATGCTACATGTCAAAATAATGGACTAATGCTACATGTCAAAATAATGGACTAATGCTACATGTCAAAATAATGGACTAATGCTACATGTCAAAATAATGGACTAATGCTACATGTCAAAATAATGGACTAATGCTACATGTCAAAATAATGGACTAATGCTACATGTCAAAATAATGGACTAATGCTACATGTCAAAATAATGGACTAATGCTACATGTCAAAATAATGGACTAATGCTACATGTCAAAATAATGGACTAATGCTACATGTCAAAATAATGGACTAATGCTACATGTCAAAATAATGGACTAATGCTACATGTCAAAATAATGGACTAATGCTACATGTCAAAATAGTGGACTAATGCTACATGTCAAAATAATGGACTAATGCTACATGTCAAAATAATGGACTAATGCTACATGTCAAAATAATGGACTAATGCTACATGTCAAAATAATGGACTAATGCTACATGTCAAAATAATGGACTAATGCTACATGTCAAAATAATGGACTAATGCTACATGTCAAAATAATGGACTAGCTTTTTTTTTTTTTTTTTTTTTTTTTACAACAAAGGAGGCAGCTCAAGGGCACACACAAAAGAGAAAACAATAATAAAAAAGCCCGCTACTCGCTGCTCCTAAAAAAGAAACAAAAGAGGTGGCCGAAAGCAAGATCAAATACGGGAGGAGAGGTGTCCTGATACCCTCCTCTTGAAAGAATTCAAGTCGTAGGCAGGAGGAAATACAGATGAAGGAAGATTGTTCCAGAGTTTACCAGCGTGAGGGACGAAAGAGTGAAGATGCTGGTTAACTCTTGCATAAGGGGTTTGGACAGTATAGGAATGAGCATGAGTAGAAAGTCGAGTGCAGCGGGGCCGCGGGAGGGGGGGAGGCATGCAGTTAACAAGTTCAGAAGAGCAGTCAGCGTGGAAATATCGATCGAAGATAGAAAGAGAGGCAACATTGCGGCGGAATTTAAGAGGTAGAAGACTATCAGTATGAGGAGGAGAGCTGATGAGACGAAGAGCCTTAGCCTCCACTTTGTCCAGAAGAGCTGTGTGAGTGGAGCCCCCCCACACATGAGATGCATACTCTATACGAGGGCGGACAAGGCCCCTGTATATGGACAGCAACTGTGCAGGGGAGAAGAACTGGCGGAGACGGTACAGAACGCCCAGCCTCGAGGAAGCTGATTTAGTAAGAGATGAGATATGAAATTTCCAGTTGAGATTTTGAGTTAAGGATAGACCGAGGATGTTTAGTGCTGAGGAAGGTGATAGCTGGGTGTTGTCAAAGAATAGGGGATAGTTGTTTGGAAGATTGTGTCGAGTTGATAGGTGGAGAAACTGTGTTTTTGAGGCGTTGAAGGACACCAGGTTCTTCTTGCCGCAATCGGAAATAATAGTAAGGTCTGAGGCTAAGCGTTCTGCAGCCTCCAGCCTTGAGTCGCTCAGTTCCTGTAGGGTGGGTCTTCTATTAAAAGAGGTTGAGTAATGCAGAGTGGAATCATCGGCGTAGGAATGGGTAGGACAGTTCGTTTTGGAAAGAAGATCATCAATGAACAACAGAAAAAGAGTGGGAGATGGGACAGAACCCTGTGGGACACCACTGTTAATAGATTTAGGGGAAGAACAGTGACCGTCTACCACGGCAGAAATAGAACGGTCAGAAAGGAAACTGGAGATAAAGGTACAGAGAGAAGGATAGAAACCGTAGGAGGGTAGTTTGGAAAGCAAAGATTTGTGCCAGACCCTATGAAAAGCTTTTGATATGTCCAGCGCAATAGCAAAGGTTTCACCGAAACGGCTAAGAGAGGATGACCAAGAGTCAGTTAAGAAGGCTAGGAGATCACCAGCAGAACGCCCCTTACGGAACCCATACTGGCGATCAGATAGAAGGTCAGAAGTGGAAAGGTGCTTTTGAATCTTCCGGTTAAGGATTGATTCAAAAGCTTTAGATAGACAAGGAAGTAAAGTTATAGGACGGTAGTTTGAGGGATTGGAGCGGTCACCCTTCTTAGGCACAGGCTGTATGAAGGCATACTTCCAGCAAGAAGGAAAGGTAGATGTTGACAGGCAGAGGCGAAAGAGTTTGACCAGGCAGGGTGACAGCACGGAGGCACAGTTTTTAAGGACAATAGGAGGCACTCCATCAGGTCCATAAGCCTTCTGAGGATTGAGGCCAGAGAGGGCATAGAAAACATCATTTTGAAGAATCTTTATAACAGGCATAAAGGAGTCAGAGGGGGGATGAGTAGGAGGAATATGCCCAGAATCGTCCAGAGTGGAGTTTTTAGAGAAAGTTTGAGAGAAGAGTTCAGCCTTAGAGATAGATGAGACGGCAGTGTTGCCGTCAGGACTGAGGAGTGGAGGGAAAGATGAAGAAGTGAAGTTGGAGGAGATGTTCTTGGCTAGATGCCAGAAGTCACGGGAAGAGTTAGAGAAAGCAAGGTTTTGGCATTTTCTATTAATGAAAGAATTTTTGGTTAGTCGGAGAATAGATTTGGCACGATTTCGGGCAGAGATGTAAAGTTCATAATTAGCATTAGTTTGAAGGCTCTGGTACCTTTTGTGAGCTACATCTCTATCATTGACAGCACGAGAACAAGCGTGATTAAACCAAGGCTTTTTAGCGTGAGGAGTAGAGAAAGAACGAGGAGTGTATGCCTCCATTCCAGAGACAATCACCTCTGTGATGCGCTGAGCACACACAGAGGGGTCTCTATCCTGGAAGCAATAATCATTCTACGGGAAATCGGAAAAGTACATCCTCAGGTCGTCCCACCGAGCTGAAGCAAAATGCCAGAAGCATCGCCTCTTCGGTGGGTCCAGAGGGTGTACAGGAGCGATAGGACAGGATGCAGAAATAAGATTGTGATCGGAGGAGCCCAACGGAGAGAACAGTTTGACAGAATAAGCAGAAGGATTTGAGGAAAGGAAGAGGTCTAGAATGTTGGCCCGGTCTCCAAGACGGTCGGGAATACGTGTAGGGTGCTGGACCAACTGCTCTAGGTCGTTGAGGATAGCAAAGTTGTAGGCTTGTTCACCAGGATGGTCAGTGAAAGAGGATGGAAGCCAAAGCTGGTGGTTAACATTGAAATCTCCTAGGATGGAGATTTCAGCGAAGGGAGAGTGGGTCAAGATGTGCTCCACTTTAGAATTCAAATAGTCAAAGAATTTTACATAGTTCGTAGAGTTAGGTGAGAGATAAACAGCACAGATGTATTTTGTAATAGAATGACAATGAAGTCTTAGCCAGATGGTGGAAAATTCAAAAGAGTCAAGGTCGTGGGCACGAGAGCATGTGATGTCGCTGCGCACGTAGGCGCAACATCCAGCTTTGGATTGAAATTTAGGATAGAGATAGTAGGAGGGAACAGAGTAGAGATTGCTGTCAGTAGCCTCAGAAATCTGTGTTTCGGTAAGGAAGAGAAGGTGAGGTTTAGAGGAGGAGAGATGATGTTCCACAGAATGAAAATTAGAGCGAAGACCGCGAATGCTGCAGAAATTGAGAAGAAAGAGGTTCGAGGAGTTATCAAGACACCTCTCGGGTCGGCAGCCAGAAGGGGAGTCCTCCTTGGGGGAATTTGTGGTTCCCCCCCAGGCGGGGACTCCGGGGCTTGGTGTAGGTGCGCCATTTTGAAATTTTAATTTTGGGAAAAGGTGTATATGTTGTGTGAATGTAGTGTGTTGTGGATAAAGAGAGGATCTGACTTTAGAGAGCATGCTGAACTACTCTCCGGTGTTGGTGAGACAATAGGGAAACGGTTAGTGAGGACATGGGAAGGGTCTTTGGAGGGCTTCAGCTCCCGTCTCACCTCCCATATATACCTCACCGGGAGTGGCTTGCGCCCGTTCGGTAGGTGTCTTCCTACCTACTCCAGCCAGCATGTCAAAATAATGGACTAATGCTACATGTCAAAATAATGGACTAATGCTACATGTCAAAATAGTGGACTAATGCTACATGTCAAAATAATGGACTAATGCTACATGTCAAAATAATGGACTAATGCTATATGTCAAAATAGTGGACTAATGCTACATGTCAAAATAATGGACTAATGCTACATGTCAAAATAGTGGACTAATGCTACATGTCAAAATACTGGACTAATGCTACATGTCAAAATACTGGACTAATGCTACATGTCAAAATAGTGGACTAATGCTACATGTCAAAATAATGGACTAATGCTACATGTCAAAATAATGGACTAATGCTACATGTCAAAATAATGGACTAATGCTACATGTCAAAATAATGGACTAATGCTACATGTCAAAATAATGGACTAATGCTACATGTCAAAATAATGGACTAATGCTACATGTCAAAATAATGGACTAATGCTACATGTCAAAATAATGGACTAATGCTACATGTCAAAATAATGGACTAATGCTACATGTCAAAATAATGGACTAATGCTACATGTCAAAATAATGGACTAATGCTACATGTCAAAATAATGGACTAATGCTACATGTCAAAATAATGGACTAATGCTACATGTCAAAATAGTGGACTAATGCTACATGTCAAAATAATGGACTAATGCTACATGTCAAAATAATGGACTAATGCTACATGTCAAAATAATGGACTAATGCTACATGTCAAAATAATGGACTAATGCTACATGTCAAAATAATGGACTAATGCTACATGTCAAAATAATGGACTAATCCTGCCTGTCAAAATAATGGACTAATGCTGCCTGTCAAAATAATGGACTAACGCTACATGTCAAAATAATGGACTATTGCTGCCTGTCAAAATAATGGACTAATGCTGCCTGTCAAAATAATGGACTAATGCTGCCTGTCAAAATAATGGACTAATGCTGCCTGTCAAAATAATGGACTAATGCTACATATGAAAATAATGGACTAATGCTACATGTCAAAATAATGGACTAATGCTGCCTGTCAAAATAATGGACTAATGCTACATATGAAAATAATGGACTAATGCTACATGTCAAAATAATGGACTAATGCTGCCTGTCGAAATAAGGGACTAATGCTGCCTGTCAAAATAATGGACTAATGCTACATATGAAAATAATGGACTAATGCTGCCTGTCAAAATAATGGACTAATGCTGCCTGTCAAAATAATGGACTAATGCTGCCTGTCAAAATAATGGACTAATGCTACATATGAAAATAATGGACTAATGCTACATGTCAAAATAATGGACTAATGCTGCCTGTCGAAATAAGGGACTAATGCTGCCTGTCAAAATAATGGACTAATGCTACATATGAAAATAATGGACTAATGCTACATGTCAAAATAATGGACTAATGCTGCCTGTCGAAATAAGGGACTAATGCTGCCTGTCAAAATAATGGACTAATGCTACATATGAAAATAATGGACTAATGCTACATGTCAAAATAATGGACTAATGTTGCCTGTCAGAATAATGGACTAATGCTGCCTGTCAAAATAATGGTCTAACGCTGCCTGTCAAAATAATGGGCCAAGACAACTTCCTTTCAGCACAAACATTAGCCTTCAGTCCTCGTCTCTCAAGCGTCCCCGCGGCCTCAACGCCTCAGTCAGCCTTGCTTCTCTATGCAATGACGCGGCTCATAATGTTGATTTAAACATCTCATCCATTATAGCTGTCCCGGGCCGTGTTAGCCTCGCCGCGGACAAATATTAATAGGAAAATAAAGCATTCCTCAAATAAGATAATGTTTTACTCTTAGTGACATCGGGTTTAATATATTTTTGCAAGCCTCGCCGACTTTTACATTATCGCGAACAACTGTCACACGCTTGTACCAGAATACTTACACAGCGACATTGCGTGGTGGGGGGGAAGGGGGAGTGCTGGGGGGAGGGGGGTGTTGAAGGACAAACTAATATATATCGTTTTTATGCGGGGCGAGTAAAGGGAGACAATAGTTCAGTGTCAGTGTTCGTACATGAATAATACTTGTAGGCTGCTTTGTTTTGAACCCGTTTGATTTATCGGCTCAATGTGTGTGAAAAAATAAACAGCGTGTACTGACTGGGTGGGCGCGGGCTGTCGCAGGCTTATTTGTACCGTAAAACGCGACAGTTCAATATTAGAAGAGAAGCTGAAAAAACGCTACGAAGATTGAATACTGATGCGCCAAAGAATCATCAAGTATATTTTTAAGTGTGTCTTCATATATTCTGCTTTTGAAATAGTTCGTCATAGGAAAGATTACAGTAGGCGAAAGGTTGTTCCAGAGTTTATCAGTGCCAGAGATGAGGGAAAGAAGATACTAATTAAATCTCTCAGTGGTATCAAATATGTTTTTAAACGCGTCTTCATATACTCCGCTATTGAAATAGCTTGCCATAGGAAGGATTACAGTAGGCGAAAGGTTGCTCCAGAGTTTACCAGTTTCAGAGATGAAGGAATGAAGATACTAATGAAATCTCTCAGTAGTATCAAGTATGTTTTTAAGCACGTCTTCATATACTCCGCTCTTGATATTGTTCGCCATAGGAAGGATTACAGTAGGCGAAAGGTTGCTCCAGAGTTTATCAGTGACGGAGATAAGGGAATGAAGATACTGATTAAATCTCTCAGTAGTATCAAGTATATTTTTAAGCGTTTTCATATACTCAGCTCTTGAAATAGTTTGCCATAGGAAGGATTACAGTAGGCGAAAGGTTGTTCCAGAGTTTACCAGTGACAGAGATGAAGGAGTGAAGATACTGATTAAGCCTTTCAGTAGCAGGTTGGACAAATATTCGGACATCGGGCCACGGAACTAAACCACATTCTGTCCTGTAGGAAAAGCTGTTTGCCGTCTTGACAAATATATGATCAGTGCTTCTTGAATTTATGAGCGAAAGAGCGAAAAGACTGATTAACTTCCCTTAGCAAGTTAGGCAAACACACAAACGCTACACTTATTGAAAAGAAGACTAAGGCTGATAATGTGGGGCAGGGAAAGTTGTTTACATTGTTACTTCACAGGCAAGCTTAGTAAACAAGTACGTAGACTCTTCTTATGGAGTGTATGAGTGAAAGCGATGAAGGAGTGAAGACATTGACAAACTCTTCCCTTAGTAAGTTAGGCAAACAGACAAACAACACTTATCGTGAGGGAGACTAAACGGATTTTGGCGTGTGGATATTGCTACTTCATAAAAAGGCTACGTAATGAACTCCAGTTAGTTAGTAACTCCATTAGTTACTCCACTTAATTACTCCATAGATAGGCAAACACAAGCAATGGATATCGAGAGGGAGTTTAAGATTGATTTTGTCGTGTTGAGAAAGTTGTTGGCATCGTTACTCTATAGACAGACTTAGTAAACAGATACATAAACACTACTTTCTGAGCGGTAGGTTAAAGTTGAGCCTCTCTGTCCTGAAGGGAATGTTGTTTACTCTCTTGCTGAAGGGGAGTGACTGTTAGCACCGGCAAGACACTCGGGCAATCTTCACTATATTGCCGTGAATGGGACATATTTGTGAGCTATGAAGAATTGATCGTTTGCCAGAATATTCTTTGACAAATTTATGACTCTGTAAAACCGGCTCCCCAGTCTCACGTTACTACACTTTATATTGAACGAAATGTTGCAGAAAAACCACGAGGCTTCCCACGATGCGACCTCAACCATCATTACATTTCATTACATTTTCTCTCTCATTTTGCTTGCGACCTTCCTTCACTAGCCGCTGTGTTATGGGAAGGCGTGCTCAGTCCTTCACAGCACAGTTCAATGGCCTCAACCCCGCCTTCAGTGACTATTCTTTACCTGTATCCGCAATAACAGAGACACAGTAACATTAACACAATCTCTCGTTTTTAAGGCGGTCGTGAGGTGGTTCTTAGAGGGTGAACTAGACGGCGGGTGACTCTTCCTCGCTCTCACGTTGCTTCATGGCTTCTGTTATTAGCAAGACCAACAAAAAGTCCGCGTTATGCTGTTCTGATAAAAGAAAAAAAGAAAAAAACAAGATGCCAGAAGAGAGGTCACTTTCGGGTGGAAGAGGTCAATTTCGGGTAGGGTGCTAACAGTCAACCCGGCATCATTTTATTACAGACTCGCTGCTTTCGACACTCATAATGACGAGGCCTTCCGTTCACTATGTCATGAGTGAGTGTTAGGAGAGGGCACGGCTCCCTTACCTCACCTAGCTCACCCTTACTCACTAAATTATTATGTCTATCTTTTTTTTTTCTATTCTTTCTCTTCATTTATATTTCTTCCTCTAATCTCACTTACTTCTGCTTACTAATCCCTTCATCTTTTTTTTTCTCTAATCCTTCTTTTCATTTACTTTTCTTATCCATTCATGTACTTTTCCTTACTTATAATTATTTCAGCCTTTTCTCTATTCCTTCTCTTCCTTTACTCCTCTTCCTCCATTCCCACTTATTTTAGCTTACTTATAATTATTTCAGCTTTTTGTCTATTCCTTCATTTACTTTTTTTTCCTCCGTTCTCAATTAATTCTGCCTACTTATTATTTTTTTTTCAGATTTTTCTCTATTCCTTCTTTTCTTATATATTTTCCCGTCCTTTCTTTCACTCTCCTTACTCTCCTATTACTTTAAAATCACTCCCCATGTCAACTCTACGATGGCGGATTGGCTAGCGCATCCGATTCACAAAGGTAATTGGTCAGGGTTCGTTCCTCTCTCAAGGCTGGATATTAGATGAAGTGTATTTCTTTTTTTTATTATTATTATTATTTTTCAGCCTTTATCAACCTTACGACTTACACCACACGACTTGTATACCCCCGCTGGGACCTTGATCCTGTTCGTCACGTGACCCCTGCAACCCTGAGTTCGTCCGTTCGTTCGTTCCTTCTCTCTTTTTCTTTTTTCTCTTTTTCTTTCTTTTTTCTTCTCTCTTTTCATCTCTTTTCTTCTTTTAATTCTTGTCTCTTTTTTTTCTTCCTTTCTTTTTTTTTCTTTCCTCTCGTTTTTTTCTTTTCGTATTTTTTCTCTCTCTCTCTCTCTCTCTCTCTCTCTCTCTCTCTCTCTCTCTCTCTCTCTCTCTCTCTCTCTCTCTCTCTCTCTCTCTCTCTCTCTCTCTCTCTCTCTCTCTCTCTCTCTCTCTCTCTCTCTCTCTCTCTCTCTCTCTCTCTCTCTCTCTCTCTCTCTCTCTCTCTCTCTCTCTCTCTCTCTCTCTCTCTCTCTCTCTCTCTCTTTTGTTGGTTTCTTGCTCTTCCAAATGTTACTTCTTTGTTTGGTCTCCTTGTTACAGTCACCCCATGTTTATAAGTTCCTCCTCTCCCTTCCTCTCCTCTTCTGTTACTCTCTTTCTTTCCTCCTCTTACCCAGCTCTCATTCTCCTCCTCCTCCTCCTCCTCTCCTTCTTCTTCTTTTTTCTTTTTCTTCTCTTTTTTTCTTCTTTTTCCTTTTTTTCTTCTTCCTCCTCCTTCTCCTCCTCCTTCAGTCTCCTCCTCTTACTCTCCTTTCGTCTTCTTACGTCTTCTTTCATATGTAGAGTCGTTGTAATTCTTTCAATTGGTTCTTTTATTTCCACTTTGTCAGCATTCTTTATTATCTTTCCTATGTCTCCTCCTTTTTTACCTTTTTCTTTGAGTTCTTCTTTTTCTCATTTACTGATTTTTTTCTTTCTTCTTTTGCTTCTTTTCTTATTTTTTTCTGTCTTCTTTCTTCTTTTTCTTCTTCTTTTTATCCAGGTTATTCTTCTTCCCTTTGATAACTTCCACCTCCTCCTCCTCATTACTATTACTATATTGTAACGTAAGATAATCAACGTATACTTATTAGCGTATATTCATCAGTGTCTATAAATTAACGTGCATTTATTTCTAACGGTGCTGGTATCCCCATGACATTCTCGGTTATAGAATTGAAACGTTTACCCGATTTACCATTTCCCATTATTTCTTCCTCCGTTGTGTAAGTTCTTGCCTCTAAATAATAAAAGGTCGTGACTCATTTGTTCCTTTTTTTGTTTCCGTCGTGTTTGTCTTTTTTCGTTTCCGTCGTAAAGGAATCCCCAATTTGTTAACTTTTTTGCTGGCTCATCTTTCCCATATTTTTTCTCTCCCTCTCCAGCAAACCCCGCCTCGTGTAGCTTTCATTACCCGTGCGTGTCCCTCACTTCCTCTACCCTCGCCCCTTCACAGAGCCTCACCTCCCTAATGGTAGGTTTTTTCATATATTTTTACTATTTTCCTTGCTCCTCTTCACCTCTTCCTACGAACGTCAATCGTTATAAATACTCAGGCTCTTCTCCCATGTTTGTATTCAGTTCTTTATCCTTTATGGTGTTTTCTCATATGTTTTTGCTATTCCCGTTTCTCCCTCACACCTTTCCCTACAAACATCAATAATTATGAGTACACAAGCTCTTCTTTTATCTCTGTCTACAGGTATCCATTCTCTGTTTTGATCCTCGCTGCTTGTGTAAGAAAAAGCGTTTGCCTACACATCCATTTCATGCCTTTTGTTATCATATTACGAGCTTAATGCGTATATATGTAGTTCTTGAAATGTTAAACTTCGGTAATCTTTCTTAGTTTTGTAGCCTCCAGTGTGCTACGTGTTAATCGTACCCTATGATATATATTTTTTAGTACGTCGTAGCTACTGTTTAGTCTACAAATCCTTGAGGTTATAGTCAGAAAACTACACTGGCCTTAGAAAAATAATGAGCACAGCAGAAAAGAGCAACGCGAATCGGTACAAGAGAGATGAAAAATCGACTAAATTTCCCACTGATACTTGCATAAAGCACTTTAAGACACACACAAAAAAAGGTCAAGAAAACGTCAAACATCCCAAACAACACTAAAAAAAATAATATACATGCAGATAAGCGTATAGAATATCCCCTGTATTCCTGTTTGTACTTCCCAGCTGCAGTTCGAGCCACAGGCAGCTGCAGAATACAGTAAAAAAGATCACATTAACTACAAACGTACAGCCAGTAAGACACACGGCGTAAGAAAACCACACAGCACCAGAAAATGCAGCACGAAAGCGTAACCCGAAGCGCAGAAATACATGTTGTTGTGCGCGGGGGAATGGTACGTAAGAGATGAAATTACATTTACATCCATTTGGCCTTATGACCGGCGGCGGTACTCCGTTTTTGCCGCGGCGGGGCAGGGCCGGCCGGGGATGATGAGGGCCCGTGCTAACCAGTTCTCGCGCCCACTGCGGACCGGCCCCTTGCTTCTTGCCGCCCGCTTCTCACCGCCCGCCGCTCGTCCCTGCCTCGAGGGGCGACAGCTGAGCAAGGGAAAAAAGCTGACTGCATAAGGCAAGGCGTGTACTGTGCGGAGGAGGATGAGCAGGAAAACGGTGAGAGATGTTAAATATGTTAGGTAAGGTGTGATTTGCTGAAGTTAGACGTATGGATGAGAAGGAATAATGGCTGGGTAAGGAGAGATGTGGTGTGAACAGTAGCTTGCGAGGGAAGATGAGAAGACGAAAAATATAGAAAAACATTAGGAAGCTTGGCAAGGTATGGTTCGTAAGAGGTGTGAAGGAGTACCAGAAAAGGGGGCAATATGTGGTTTAGAAACGGTAAAGCTATCGAGGAAAGAAGTTAAAAGGTAAAATAATAGAAAACGCAAGGAAAATTGGTACGGTATTGTTTGTAGCCTGGAGAGGTATTATGAGGAGGCAAAATTTGATATTATAATTATAAAAAAAAACATATTAAGAGAGACATGACAAGGTAAATTAAGGCAAATAGGCAAGGTATACTAGTTTGCAGACTGGAGAAGTATTGAGAAGAGGTAAAAATAATACAACAATGAAGAAGTCTGGAAAACTGAACAAATTAATGGAAAAGAGACCTAAAAATAGACATCAGACAGGCATGAACAGCAAGCCATGAAAACCCAACACTTGAAAGCCACCAAAAAAGTCAAGGAGCCTAAACAAATTAAAGAAAAAGAAAACCTAAAAATAAACATCAGGCAGGCAAGAACCCAACACTTCCAAGCTACAGAAGAATAAAAAAAAAACTAAAATTAATGGAAATGAGAGACCTAAAACAAAGCATCACACACCCCAACTCACCAAACATGGAAACATGGAAACATGGACTAGCAGGCAGCAGAAAGCCTGTTGGCTCTTTACTAGGCTGCCTGCGTTCAGTAATTCAATCAATCCGTTTGCTATAGGAGTGGCTTGCAGGGAAGGATTAAAGCACTTGTGTATCTCCTCTTGGGAACGTTCAGTTCACTCCCGATGCAGCAAAGTGGCGATCAATGCGTTTCTTGAAGGAGTTGATGGTCTCTGCGCTAACCACTTCTGCAGGAAGGCTGTTCCAGTGGCGAGCAACTCAATTCGAGAAATAACTCCTGCCGATGTCGGTATCGCATCGCCTTGCTTGAATTGTTTTTCCGTTGTTTCTTGTTCTCAGGTTGGTTTGTAGCGTGAAGAGTTTGGAGTGACTAACGTTGCTGAGCTTGTTCAGGCACTTAAAGACTTGTATCATGTCTCCCCGCAGGCGTCTCTTTTCCAACGTGAAGAGGTTGAGTCGCTCGAGTCGCTCTTCATAGGGCTTCGTCCTCAGTGATGGTATCATCTTCGTGGCGCGGCGCTGTACTCTCTCAAGTAATTCAATGTCTTTCCTGTAATTAGGAGACCAGAATTGCACGGCGTATTCCAGGTGGGGTCTTACCAGCGAATTGTACAAGGATAACATAACTCTCGGCGTCTTGTATTCGAAGTTCCTCGATATGAACCCAAGCATTGTATTGGCTTTCTTACAGGCGGACTTGCAGTGTTTTATTTGTTTCAAGTCACTGCTGATGGTGACCCCGAGGTCTCTTTCCTCTTGCACAACATGTAGTGGTTCGCCACCCATGTGGTATGTGTGGTTGCTGTTTCTGGATCCGATATGCATTGCTTTACATTTGGCAGTGTTGAAGGACATCTGCCATTTTTCTGACCACCGAGTGATCTGGTCCAGGTCTCTCTGGATAATTTCGCAGTCTGCCGTTGTGAGGGCCTTCCCACCCACCTTTGTGTCGTCGGCAAATTTTGAAAGATTGGATTTCAATCCTAGTTCTAGGTCGTTGATATATATGATGAAAAGTATGGGTCCCAGCACTGACCCCTGTGGCACTCCACTTGTGACCGGGAGCCACTCGGAGGCCTGTCCGTTGAGTACAACTCGTTGTTTTCTTTCAGTGAGCCAGTCTTTGATCCACGCTGTCAGATCGTCGCCTAATCCCGCCGACTTAAGTTTCTTGAGGAGTCTTTCATGTGGCACTTTGTCAAAGGCTTTCTGAAAGTCTAGATATATAACATCGCTGGGGATATGATTATCCCAGTTTTCATAGATACCTTGGAAGAAGTCCAATAAATTGGTTAAGCATGAGCGCTTGTTCCTGAAACCGTGCTGAGCATCGGAAATGATGTTGTTGTCTTCAAGGAACCTAACGAGTTTGTCTCTGATGATCTTCTCGAGGATTTTTCCCGCCACAGAGGTCAGGCTGATTGGTCTGTAGTTTAGGGCCACACTTTTGTCTCCCTTTTTGTAGATCGGAGTTACATTCGCTTGTTTCCAGTCTTTTGGGACTTTGTTTTGTTGTAGTGACAGATTGTAGATGGTGGTGAGTGGCTTGAGGATTTGCTGCTTGAGTTCCTTGAGCAGCCTGGGGGACAAGTCGTCGGGTCCGGTGGACTTGTTTGTCTCGAGTTTGTCTAGGTACTTCTTCACATCCCGTTCTTCGATTGTGCCAATTTCTAGGGGAGTGATTCCCATCGGTGGGGTAGGGCTCTTGGGTACGGACTGGGTATTCTCGACCGTGAACACAGACACGAAGTTTCTGTTTAGGATTTCGACCATTTGTCTACTGTCCTGTGTTAGTACGTCACTTTCATCTTTTAAGGGACCGATATTGCTTTTTGTCTTCTTTTTGGTTCTTATATACGTGAAGAACTTTTTCGGGTTGGACTTGGCTTTGCGTGCAATTTGCTCTTCATAGTCGCGTTTACGCTGGCGAATGAGTGTTCTGCAAGCTCTGAGGCTTTGATGGTAATGTTCGCGTGCCTCGTCAGAGCCGTTTTCTTTGGGCGAGTTGTATTTTCTCTTCTTTAAATTAATCGCCCGTCGAACCTGGGTAGTCATCCATGGTGGGCTTGTGGCATTATTTGTTCTCCTTGTCTTCATGGGAACAGTTGTTCTCTCTACCTCCAGGAGTTTGTTCTTGAAGCCATTCCACGCTCCGTCCACAGGAGTGTAGGTCATGGGTTCCCAAGTTGTTTGGGTTAGCAGCTCACGAGCGAAACTAAAATTGGCTCTTTTGTAGTCTGGAATCTTGGACGTGTTTTCGGTGAGTTCATGGTCTGTTCTGATCTTTAGGCGGATTAGGTGATGGTCGCAACCATCCAGCTTTTCGCCGACTTGACATTCACGTGTGAGATCTGAATCACTCACGAGTACTAGGTCTAATATATTATTTTCCCTTGTCGGTTGGCTAACAATCTGAGTTAGAAAAGTGTCCTCTAACATTTAGAGCAATCTGTTACCCTCCCGATCTCCAATCATCGTGGTCCAGTCAATGTTGGCACAGTTAAAGTCCCCGATAATGACTGATTGTTTGTTTTGCGTTACGGTGTGGATTTCTTCGTACAGCGCTTCGTCGTCCGCTTCTTGTTGCTTTGGAGGTCTGTAAATGGTTCCAATCGTTATTTTGTTGTGCTTGCTAGTCTCCAGTTCAACATATACTGTGTCATATTTCACTGAGTCTCCTTTGGTTACTTCCACGGCAGGGTATTTGTTCTTGACGTAACAGATAACACCTCCTCCTTTCTTGTGAAGTCTGTTTTTGTAGAAGCTCTCGTATCCTGGAATTGAGAATTCGGTCATTAGGTGGTCAGAGGTGGCCCACGTTTCGGTGATGGCAATCACGTCCGGACTTTCTACGTCAACGTAGGCAAGTACATAGGCGGATCCAGGGGGGGGGCAACGGCGCCATGGCCCCCCCCAAACGCTCTGAGAGTATGTTTTGGCCCCCCCCAAAATTTACATATGGAGGCAAGAAGACGGGGTTGTCAAGATTAAAAAAGGTCAAGGCTGATGAAAGCAATGTTTTTAAATATTACGATGTGATTATTGTGATTCTTATATGTTATATATTAATATATGCTTAATAAAGACCAAAAGTATTCTGGATCTAATTCTTGAGTTATGCCCCTGAAAAGCACAATGCAATCCGATGTGACTTAATTCCATGTGTACAGTCCGTCGTCGATGAACAGTTGGCCCCCCCAAAAACTCAAGGCTGGATCCGCCCTTGGGCAAGTAACTCATCCCGTTTGGGTATTAAGCTCCGCGCGTTGGTGTATAGGACAGAAACGTCCTTCTTGACTTCAGTGCTTCGAGGCACAGTAGTCCGGTGTCTGCGTGTGTTTTCTGTTGGGGGCGTTGGTGTATGATGGGCGGGCTCTACTGGTTGGTTGTTTACGATACTTTGGTGCCCCTCCCGCGCTCGGAGTTTTTTGAGTACAAAAGTACTTCCTCGTTCAGCAGCCTACCAAGCCGTGCTGAGCCAATCGCATTGAGGTGAAGACCGTCAGGACGGAAAAGGTCGGGGTTGTCAAAGAAATGATCCCACACATTTGCGAACGAAACTTCCTCGTCCTGACAGAGGTGCTTCAGTCTGTTGTTGATGTTTGACGCCTTTCTGTGGAAGCCTGTGAAGGCGTTGATTCTCGGAAGAATCCCGGAGACAATGATGTGGCGTGACTTCTCCTTGTAGCGGCGGATTACTCGTCGGTAGTCGGCTAAAATTTCCTCCGTGCGCGTTGTTTGAACGTTGTTCGTGCCAGCGTGCAAAACAAAGAGTGTGTCCTGTTCCATGCGGTCTGAGACGAGGTCTGCCGCTTCTTCTATATCTTGTAGTTTTGCACCAGGAATACAGTAGCGTCTCCTGTTCTTGATACTTCGTCCACAGAACTCAGTCAGCTGTTCTCTAACAATGCTGTCACCCACCAGTTTTATGTTAACCTTGGTGTTGACCCTTGATCCGTTGAAGTGTGATCCGTCTTCACAGGAGACGGCTGGGAGGATTGTCTTCCGTCTACGCCTGTACGCTAGCGAGGAGAAGGAGGAGGAGAAGGAGGAGGAGAAGGAGGAGGAGGAGGAGGAGGAGGAGGAGGGGGAGGAGGAGGAAGAGGAGGAGGAGGAGGAGGTGGAGGAGGAGGGGGACGAGGAGGAGGAGGAGGGGGAGGAGGAGGAGGAGGAGGAGGAGGAGGAGGAGGAGGAGGAGGAGGAGGAGGAGGAGGTGGAGGGGGATGGGGACGAGGAGGAGGAGGAGGGGGAGGAGGAGGAGGAGGAGGAGGAGACGGAGGAGGAGGAGGGGGAGGAGGAGGAGGGGGAGGAGGAGGAGGGGGAGGAGGAATATGAGGAGGAGGAGGAACACAAAACCAAAAATACACAAAGGAAGAACAAACAACAGCAGACCTGCTGGTCCTTACGAGGTTGTTTGTGACAAGCTACACTAACTATCTAATCAAAGGTGGAAGATGAAGGACAGCAAAGGCGAAGGCTCCTCCACACCTCCCCATCCCTCCAGCCAAAGCTGGCAGGAAAGGAAAAAGAACCATGCAGCATGGAAAAACTGCATGGAATTTATGTAGGAAAGAGGAAAGAACTACCATTACTGCTACCACTAACCGGGCGATAAAGGCGGACAAGGACACCAGTATTCGAAAGAACTTAACGTTATTACGACAATGAGTAATATCTTAGTTGCTGGTTGGATTCAAAACACTTGTCTAATCTATTCTTGAAGGCCGTAACTGTTGTACTATCAACGACATCACAAGGTAGAGAGTTCCAAACATTAACAACTCGACTGAAGAAGAAGTGTTTAGCTTCGTGCGACGAGATCCTTTTACCACTTATCTTCAAATTGTGATTTCTTCTTGTTCTATTTGATCGATCAATTGTAAAGTAATCTTCCGCATTAATATCACTGAATCCTTTGAACATTTTAAACACTTCTATTAGATCGCCTCGCATTCTTCGTTTTGATAGGCTGAATAAATTTACTTCTTTAAGCCTTTGTTCATATGACAAATTTCTCAACCTAGGAATCATCTTTGTCACTCTTCGTTGGACCCGTTCCATCTTTTCTATGTCTTTTCTGTAGTAGGGAGACCAAAACTGTACACAGTACTCTAGACGGGGTCGAACCAACGAATTATACAGTTTTAATATTACTTTTTCCGATTTGTTATTAAAGACTCGTCCGATGAAGCCAACCAATTTGTTTGCAGTTTTAACTACCTCTGAACAATGCTGACCGGGCTTTAAATCGCTTGATATAGTGCTTCCAAGATCCTTTTCTTTACTTACTGCAGAAAGTTGTTGGCCATTCATTACGTACCGAACGCGATTGTTATTTTTTCCGATGTGCAACACTTTACATTTCTCAACGTTAAATTTCATTTGCCATTGATTGGCCCAACGTGCAAGTCGATCTAGATCTGATTGTAAAGCTTCTTCGTCGAGTGTCGCAGTTACTTTACTAGCAATTTTTGTGTCATCAGCAAATTTTGATACTTTGCAAGTGAGCCCATCATCGATATCATTAACATAAATTAAGAAGAGCATGGGGCCAAGCACTGATCCTTGAGGTACGCCGCTTTTGACATTGAGCCAGTTAGATGTAACACCGTTTAGAACTACTCTCTGTTTCCGCTCAGAGAGCCAGTCCACAAGCCAATTGTGAATGTTACCCGAGATACCGTGCGCCAGTAGTTTGCTGAGCAATCGTTGGTGGGGGACCTTATCAAATGCCTTTTGAAAATCCAGATATATGATATCTACTGATCTGCTTTCATCGAACACCTCAAAAATATAGTGAAAAAAAATCAAGTAAGTTAGTCAAACACGAACGTTTACTACGGAAGCCATGTTGCGAATTATTCATTATATTATTTTCTTCGAAGAATTTCACCATATTGTCGCGAATGATAGTCTCCATTAACTTACAAACAATAGATGTCAGGCTAATTGGTCGATAGTTTCCTGAATGAGACTTGTCCCCCTTTTTGAAAATTGGTGTGACATTTGCAAGTTTCCAATCCGACGGAACTTTTCCAGCTGTTAAAGATTTATTGAATATGATGGAGAGCGGTTTACAAATTTGATGTTTGATTTCTTTTAAGACCCTAGGGGTAATTTTGTCTGGACCAGACCAGAGCTTTGCTTACTTTAATCTTTCAATTGTGCGCAAAATGTCACTTTCTACGATGAGCACGCCACTTAACATCTTTTCGGCCCTTCTAACCTCCGGCGGTTGAGGTGATAAACAATCTTCGTCGGTAAATACGGATGCGAAAAAGTTATTTAGGATTGTAGCCATATCATTTTCATCGTTCGTGTGGTTACCATTTTCATTAGCAAGCGGTCCGAGGGAGGAGGGGAAGCGAAGGAAGAGGAGGGGGAAGAGATGAGGCAGCCCGTTCATCACAATTTTTTATCCTTAGCCTTACAGCGCGAATTCATTAGCGGTGACGGGCCGGGGTATTTATTTAGCATGAGGGGAAATGAGGCAGACACTGGGTGCTGAGTGAGGGGCGGGGGGGGGGTGAGGGGGGGGGTGATATGTGGACTGGGGTGATGTGTGGGAGCGTGTGCTGTTATGTGTGGAGTGATGTTATGTGGACTTGTGTGATAATGTATGTGCCGTTATGTGGAGTGATGCTATGTGGTTATGTGGTGATACTGTGGATGAAGTGATGTGTGAACTGGGGCGATGTGGAGTGATGTTGTGTGGATGTGAGTATGTGGTTAGTGGTATTATGTGGATGGGCAAAAACTTATTGAATATTGTGTGGTGTTATGTGAAGGTGTGTTGTATGTGGTTATAAGGTGAATACACATACTAGAGAACAGTTCAGTATGTGGTCAGCATGTGGTAGCGACAGTACGTATATATAATGTGGGAGGTGGCAATACTGGTGGGTGGTGCAGGAAAGGGTTACAGTCGAGATGGAGATTAGATTAACGGAGAGGTATTGTATGGGGGTGGCTGTGGGGATGATGTAGAGTTGTGCACGGTTAGTATATATAGAATTGTTAAGTAGGGTCGGTAGTGGGAGGTTGTAGTTGTGGTGATGATGAAGACGGCATAAATAGCATGATATCCGATACGTTATGAAAGAGGCCGCAGGTAAAAAGGTTCCTTATAACCGAGATAGGCGCAAAAGAAGAACCCCAGCGACTGTTTAAAGGGGACATCCAAGTATTCTTTACTCCACTATATATGAGAACAAGTATTTTTGTGACCGTCAAAAACAGGAAAACAAGACCTCCTTACCGCACTTACTACGCAGAAGGAAGCGGGCAAGAAATACATAGAAATACATAGCGGGCTTTTTTTTCATTATTTTCTTTTTTTATGCCTTTGAACTTTCCTGTAAAAAAAAAAACATCCTTGCCCTAGGTAGCAACACAATGACTTTTAAGAGAGGAAACAAGGAAACGAGAAGGCCTTGATGCAGTTACTAAGCACACCAAGACTATTTAAGACAGTGTAGAGGAAGCAATAGAGAAGTATATCCTCTTCCTTCACGCCAAAACAACGACTTCTAAGAGGACAGAAAGCAAGGAAACAAGAGGCCTTTAGTGCACTTAACCACGCAAAAAGAGGAACATTAATGACCGTGAAAGGGAAGCGAGGAAGAAATATATCCTCCTCCTCCTCCTCCTACGCATTATAAATACGACTTTTGTGAGGAAAGGAGACCAGGAAACAAGAAACCATTAATGCAGTCACTAAGTACACCAAAATATTTATGTCGGTGTAGATGAAGAAATAGAAAACTATATACTCCAAGCACACATCTACGCACCAAAACACTGACTTCTACGAGGACTGGAAACAAGGAAAACAAGAAGCCATTAATGATGTCACGAAGCCAGAGAAGAAGATTTATGACATACAGGCAGCGAGAAGAAAGTATAAAGTCCTCCTTCATCTATACACAGCAAAACATTGACTTCTTTAAGGACTGGAAACAAGGAAAACAAGAAGCCATTAATGATGTCACGAAGCCAGAGAAGAAGATTTATGACATACAGGCAGCGAAAAGAAAGTATAAAGTCCTCCTTCATCTATACACAGCAAAACATTGACTTCTTTAAGGACTGGAAACAAGGAAAACAAGAAGCCATTAATGATGTCACGAAGCCAGAGAAGAAGATTTATGACATACAGGCAGCGAAAAGGAAGTATAAAGTCCTCCAACACACCGAAAACAACGACTTCTATGATGCAAGAAAAACAGGAAAAGAAGGAAACGAGATATCTTTGCGCCTCCTCCTCCTCTTCCTCCTCCTCCTCCTCCTCCTCCTCTTCCACTTGTTTCTCTTTCTCTTCTTCTCCCTAAACCTCTCCATATTTGTTGCCCTCTCTCACCTTAGCACTCATCCCTCCTCTCTCTCTCTCTCTCTCTCTCTCTCTCTCTCTCTCTCTCTCTCTCTCTCTCTCTCTCTCTCTCTCTCTCTCTCTCTCTCTCTCTCTCTCTCTCTCTCTCTCTCTCTCTCTCTCTCTCTCTCTCTCTCTCTCTCTCTCTCTCTCTCTCTCTCTCTCTCTCTCTCTCTCTCTCTCTCTCTCTCTCTCTCTCTCTCTCTCTCTGTGTAATCTCGACTAATGCAGGGTTTTATCGGCCTCTCTACCTGTCTGCAATACGTGTCTGGGGAGAATACAATTAGGGGACAGGTGGAGAGGCAGCAAGCTAAAGGTGTGCATCATTAGGAAGATCAAGGATGCGACTGGTTTTGTGTTTATTTTTAAGAGACGTGGATTGTTTGTATAAGAAGAGGAAGAGGATTGTGTGGATTATATGTGGTGTCTTTGGTTGTGATGGCAATATAGAGACTGCGAGAGGAAGAAAGGGATAGAGAAGGAGAGAGATATATGGGACTAGTTTGTGTATATATAAGGGAAGTTGCTTGTTTATATAAGTTAACGAAGATAATTGTATGAACTAAAATTGAGTGTGGTTTTCCTCTGTTTTAAGATAGCAATGCAGAATGTGTGTGAGAGAGATAAAGATGAACGAGAACGAGAGCGAGAGAGAGAGAGAGAGAGAGAGAGAGAGAGAGAGAGAGAGAGAGAGAGAGAGAGAGAGAGAGAGAGAGAGAGAGAGAGAGAGAGAGAGAGAGAGAGAGAGAGAGAGAGAGAGAGAGAGAGAGAGAGAGAGAGAGAGAGAGAGAGAGAGAGAGTTATGCAATTAGAGGGCTGCGTAAGGATCGCTCACAAGGACCCAAGTCACGCTCAGGTGGGTTCCCTTAATCACGCGCAGGCATCTCGCCTCACTTGAAGCCCTGGGTAAAAAAGGGGGGTTAAATTCTACGAGTGTGTCCTGAATCCTAAAAAGAAAGGAAAAAGGAGGAGAGTCTTAAGGTAGCTAGTTGAGGGGAAAACTTGTAGGATCCTCTCTCTCTCTCTCTCTCTCTCTCTGGCGTGTCGTTTATGTATGTTAATGAATTTAGGGTCAAGTAATTGTGTGTGTGTGTGTGTGTGTGTGTGTGTGTGTGTGTGTGTGTGTGTGTGTGTGTGTGTGTGTGTGTGTGTGTGTGTGTGTGTGTGTTCGGGTGTGTGTGTGCCTGGAGCGTTCACATGAAGGGAGGCATTGAAAGGAGTTGTGGAGTTAATTCCTTTGTCCAATAAGAAGAACATGGAAGAGGAGGAGGAGGAGGAGGAGGAGGAGGAGGAGGAGGAGGAGGAGGAGGAGGAGGAGGGGAGGAAAGAATAAAAATGAGGAAGAGGAAGAAGAGACAAGGATATGAATGAAAAGGAGGATGAGGAAAGGATAAGAAAGAAGAAGAGGAGAAGGAGGAAGAGGAAAAGTAGAATATGATTAAAGAGAATAACGAGGAGGAAAGGATAAAAATGAAGAGGAGGAGGAGAAGGAAAGGAAGAAAGAGAGGAAGGTAGCATATGATATAGAACAACAACAACAACATTACTACCACTCCTACTAGTAACAAAAATAACAATAACAACAATAACAAAAATAGTTCATGCCACACTTACCAACCAACGCCTGACTGACTGACTGACTGACTGACTAAATGAATGAAGGAATGAATGAACGAATGAATGGGAACAATTAAAAGAGACTAATTACGTAAGTCGTCCAGCATTAATTGAAGAAGCTTAGCGCCGCCCCGATCAATAGGTCAACACCGGGGGATGTAATTAGAGCAGGTAAACATAATTAAGCAGATAGAAATAGCCGAAAAGCAGAATCAGGAGTGTCAATACGCTCTGATTGTTTACTTTTCTTCTTCAGTTTGAGGTTGAGTGCAGAGTAAGATATTTTTTTCATTCTTTTTCAACGGTTTTTTTTCTTGTTTTCTTATTTATGTACTTACGTTGGCACACCTCCCGTAACTCACTCTCTACTTTTTTTTCTTTATTTCTTTCATTCTTTTTTTCTTTTTTTGTTTGTTTGTTAGAATATTTGTACATTTGTTTCTTTGTTTCTTTCTCTCTCTCTTTCCATCTCCCTTTCCAAAGCCAGTATCAGTCCACAACAAAAACAACAACAACGACAGGTGCACAACAGGTAATAAACAGACTTATATCACAGGTGTTCACGTTGATTCATTACTTTCACTTTTAGCTTCTGTAATTAGACGATTGGGAGGTTGATTCTGAGCCTGACGGAGATACTACTACTACTACTACTACTACTACTACTACTACTACTACTACTACTACTACCACTGCTACTACTACTACAACTATTACTGATGATGATGGTAGTATAGAAGTAATGCGAGCGCGTGCAGTCCCTTTAAAATGAAACTCTCGCTATAATGAGGGTGAGGCGAGGTTACGTACTCTCCTAATTAATTGGGTTACCTGTCTACTCTCTGTGTAGCGCGACGACTTTGGAGCACAACAACATGCTTTTAAACATTAACAAAACCCTTATAACGAAAACAACAGTGCATTATCGCTACTACACACACACACACACACACACACACACGCACACACGCACACGAGACTGCTGCTTGTTTATCAGTTCACAGCCACGATCACACCTCCGGCCAAGTCCAGGTGAGGCGTGAGCTGCATTTCCTCACGACTCGCCAGGTAAGACTTCTCGTTTGATCCGCCGCGTCAGGTAGAAAAGGAGGAGAAGGAGGAAGAGGAAAAGTAGAATATGATTAAAGAGAATAAGGAGGAGGAAAGGATAAAAATGAAGAGGAGGAGGAGAAGGAAAGGAAGAAAGAGAGGAAGGTAGCATATGATACAGAACAACAACAACAACATTACTACCACTCCTACTAGTAACAAAAATAACAATAACAACAATAACAAAAATAGTTCATGCCACACTTACCAACCAACGCCTGACTGACTGACTGACTAAATGAATGAAGGAATGAATGAACGAATGAATGGGAACAATTAAAAGAGACTAATTACGTAAGTCGTCCAGCATTAATTGAAGAAGTTTAGCGCCGCCCCGATCAATAGGTCAACACCGGGGGATGTAATTAGAGCAGGTAAACATAATTAAGCAGATAGAAATAGCCGAAAAGCAGAATCAGGAGTGTCATTACGCTCTGATTGTTTACTTTTCTTCTTCAGTTTGAGGTTGAGTGCAGAGTAAGATATTTTTTTCATTCTTTTTCAACGTTTTTTTTTCTTGTTTTCTTATTTATGTACTTAAGTTGGCACACCTCCCGTAACTCACTCTCTACTTTTTTTTTCTTTATTTCTTTCATTCTTTTTTCTTTTTTTGTTTCTTTGTTAGAATATTTGTACATTTGTTTCTCTGTTTCTTTCTCTCTCTCTTTCCATCTCCCTTTCCTAAGCCAGTATCAGTTTTTATTTTTTTATTTTTTTATTTTTTACGTCGTTGCCTGTTGCGCCGGTAGGCATCTTCCTGGTGGGGCCTGATGGTCGGCCCAAGGCTTCTTCCAGGTGGGGCCTGATGGTCGGCCCAGCCCGTTCTGGCGCAGGTTTATGGGTGGCGCGAGAGTCTCGTGGCCTTCATCTTGCATTGGCTCATGCTGCCCCCCGGAACTCGTTCTTGATTCGCTTGGACGGCTTCCTCTAGAGTCCGGGTTGATGGGTGGTCTTCAGGACAGCATGTGGGTAGTTTTACGCCACTCGGCGGTGACTGAAAAATCCGAGTGGTAGCGTGGGGATTCGAACCCGCGTCGTCCATCACGCGGTGAATGTGAGCCCAGTACGCTACCAGCTCGGCCACAACAAAAACAACAACAAAGACAGGTGCACAACAGGTAATAAACAGAGTTATATCACAGGTGTTCACGTTGATTCATTACTTTCACTTTTAGCTTCTGTAATTAGACGATTGGGAGGTTGATTCTGAGCCTGACGGAGATACTACTACTACTACTACTACTACCACTACTACTACTACTACTACTACCACTACTACTACTACTACAACTATTACTGATGATGATGGTAGTATAGAGGTAATGCGAGCGCGTGCAGTCCCTTTAAAGTGAAACTCTCGCTATAATGAAGGTGAAGCGAGGTTACGTACTCTCCTAATTAATTGGGTTACCTGTCTACTCTCTGTGTAGCGCGACGACTTTGGAGCACAACAACATGCTTTTAAACATTAACAAAACCCTAATAACGAAAACAACAGTGCATTATCGCTATTACACACACACACACACACACACACACACACGCACACACACACACGAGACTGCCAAGCTTGTTTATCAGTTCACAGCCACGATCACACCTCCGGCCAAGTCCAGGTGAGGCGTGAGCTGCATTTCCTTCACGACTCGCCAGGTAAGACTTCTCGTTTGATCCGCCGCGTCAGGAAGAAAAGGAGGAGCAAGAGGAGGAGGAAGAGGGTAGGAGGAGCGATGAGTGAGTTAAAGGGTGGAAGAACGAGGATTTAGCATCGGAAAAGGGAGAGGATGAAAAGAGAGTGAGAGGAGAAAACAGGTAAAATGATTCTCCTCTTTTGCCATGTTCTCTCTTTATCTCCATCTTCCTTTTCCTCCTCGTTCTCTTATTCTTCCCTCTTCTTGTTCTCCTCCCTTTCTCTCTTCTTCTCCTCCCCTTCTCCTCCTATTTCTAAGCCACGCGTTTTCTCTCTTTTTCTCCCTTTCTCTATTCGACGTTGTAATTCTATCTTCTTACTTCCTTCCACCTTTTCTTCCCTTCCTCCTCTTCTTGCTTCTAGGCAATATTTGTCCTCTCTTTTCTTCCTCTCTTTATTCGACGTTGTAATCTTCTGTCTTCTTATTTTCTTCCGCATTTTTCCTTCCCTTCCTCCTCTTCCTGCTTCTAGGCCATATTTGTCCTCTCTTTTCTTCCTCTCTTTATTCGACGTTATAATCTTCTGTCTTCTTTCCCTTCTTTCATCCCCTCCTCCTTTTCCTGCTTCTAGGCCAATTTTGTCCTCTTTTTCTCTTCCTTTCTCTATTCGAAGCTGCATTTCTCCCTCTTTTTACTTTC